>NW_011965633.1:0-2995 GCF_000949405.1 Vollenhovia emeryi
TATGGAAAGACTCACCCTGTATATGATTATATCTAGTTTGACGAAAAGTAAAAATAAAAAAATTCCATTCACGTCAAAAGTGACAAATGTAAACAGCCCACTTTTTCATTTCAAATAATTTACCCGAAATCTTGGCCACTTGCGCAGGCACGCACGAACTGCATGGATCATTTAGAACGCGATTGTCTATTATTTCAGTACTTTTTAATTCTGCAGTTATAATCTTAATTTGATCATTAAAATACGTGCACTTCTTTTCAAGAAAACGATACTACTCGACTAGCTCGCTAAATAAAAACGTGCCGTATGGTGTTGAAAAGTGTCCTGTACATTCCTGTAACCCCTTAATAATAATTAATTGCCGAGGCGTCTAAGCGCCGAGCATCGAAAAGCGACGTCTAATCCAATTTAATCTAGTTAACGAAGGATCTATATTATTTTGAGAAACGACGTGTCCCGTCCAATTTTCTCGTTAACGAAGAATCCACATCGTTCTGAGAATCTCACGACGCGGCGCGCGAAACCAAGCATGTAGGTCAGCCTGTATATTACTTGGCTCGTTTTTCCTACGTGCATATTTCGATAAACGCCCATGGCTGCTTGACGGTTCGATATTCGCGCGATCGCGGAAATTGTCAATCAAAATGCTAAACCAAGACGGATAGTCGCGCGGTGACGTTAACGGTAAGAGCCGGTCGCGGATTAACATTAAATCACGAATCACCTCTGCGCCTCGACCCGCGCTATTTTCTTTTTTTTCAGTGCTACGACATCGAGAGGCGGGCCAGCGATATTTTACAGTTAGTCATAGCGCAAAAGCGTATCAAATTTTGTAGCGCGCAGGTACAACAACCGAAGCGATTCCCGTATGATACAATTTTCGAAAGAATTATTTACACTCGACTTGGAGCCCATTTAAAGCTCGAATGCGAAACAATGGGATAAAATTGGCAAACTTGGTGGTTTCATTCCGCGTACATGCTCCCTTTTAATATTTCGACCGCCAAGCTGATTTCGGTACCGGCCGAGAGTGAGCCAAACTCGAAAACGTGCGCGATGGTTCATAAAATGCGGACTCAAATTTCAAAATAAAAACATACAAAAAAGACAACACGAAAAATGCATTATTCACGTCATTAAATATTTAATACTATAATTTCAAAGAGAGAGAGAGAGAATCAGAATCATTATTTATTACACGCTCCGGTACAAGTTCCCTAAAACGTAAAAATATACATGGAAAGAGAGAGGGAGAAGGATGAAATAAATAAAACTGTTAGAAACCAAAATAAAATCTCTTTGCGACTGACTCCGAGACGGATGGATATGAGCGCTGGGAAAAAAAAGATAGCAATCCATTTTGGGGCCCACAATTAGTAATCGAATTATCTGGATTGTTCGTAACTCTGGGAAAAATTTTGACCGTTTTTTTTGTAGTTAAGCAACTTAACATTTCGGTTAGTGTCTCGTAAGTGAAAATGATCTTTGCGTTACTGAATATCGACAGAACTGAGAGAGTCGATTAGTATTACTGAAAAATCTTGGATATAGATAGAACAGCAACAATTGCGATTTTAACTTACGCGGGGTAAAATTCGTAAAAGATTCAAATAATTCGATTACTAATTGTGGGCCCCAAAGTGGGTCGCTGTCTTCTCTTCCCAGAGCGGAAAGATAGAAGAACAAGTAATTCGCATTAAATGTAGCGTATTACTTTAACGACATTTTCTCGCGTTTTTCTTCCAAAGTCCTCATAAATATTTAGCGAGAGCGTTTCTAACTAAATAAAACCGTCGCCTACAAACGAGAGTAACGGGGCCTTTGCGGAATGCACGCGCGTCGCCCATATCCGGGCGACGCCGGCAGTCAAAGCGCTCGCGAATGCAAATTCCCGAAAGTCGCGTTAAAATCGAATTTACCGAGAACGCCCGGCGATGCAACGATCGGCACGAGCGTGCTATTAGATCGCGGAGTAACGACGCCTTTTCTCTAACGTCGCGCGGGCAATCGCGAGCCACCCGTTTGTTTACATCGCGGACGCGCGTTGTTGCGCGCGCCAAGCGGACTTTACGACCGCGGCGAATTATACGGATCGGGGGGGAGGGGGGGGGGGGCTCGCGATTACCAGATCGCGGCGTGGCCGCGCCCGTCTAAAAACGTATCGCTACGCGACGCCCCGACATCGATCCTTCGGCTTTACGGCGCGCGCCGTCGTACTCACTGGTGTCTTGGCAGACCGAGAGGTCGAGGACCTCGATGATGTGGTCCACGCACTGCATCTTCTGGGAGTGTGAGAGTGTGTCCGGAAGCCTCAGCCTCGCCTGGTACTGGCAACAAAATTGCGGTGAGATGCAGCGAAACGTATGCACGTGACGCGTAAACGGCGATCGGTTTTAGCGCGGCCGCCGCCGCCGCCGATCGGTTTACGCGGCTCTGACGGGCCGCGTAAACGCGCGCATTAAAACAGCAACGTAAACAAAACCGCGCCGAGGCGCGGTGCATCGCGGCTGGTGGATGCATTTCCGTTTCGTAATATATCCAGGCCACTTTGTACTATTATTACCCCGGTCGGCTCTCCGAGCGCGCGGCGCGGCGCGGCGCGGCGCAGCGCCGGAGGCGCGCCCGTCATAAGCCGATCGTTAAGTCAATGACGATGACGCGTCGATTGCGAAACCGCGGGCTGTTTTTGCCGCGGTAGGGCGTCTGCGAGTTCGTTAATTCGAGACTACTCGCGTCGTGATTACCCACATGGAACATGAATATCTATTAGATACCTAATGGATATCCGAATGTCCGCCCCACACGAGATAGGGGTAAACCGCTGTGGGCATTGTGGCGCACAGATTTGCGGCATCACTGGACGTTACTAGACATTACTAGGCATTTTTTTTGGCATTAGTTTGGGAATTAGACCTTGCTGCGGCATTATAAAGATAAAATAAGATAAAATAAGATAAAATAAGATAATAATGACCGCTGGGCATTAGTGGGCATC
>NW_011965633.1:3507-7414 GCF_000949405.1 Vollenhovia emeryi
GGCGTACAAGATTTTGGTCAGCGGTTTCCCCCTCGGATTATCCATAGGATATTTATGCTAATATCCACTAGACACCCATATCCGGTGGATATTTGTGTAGATGTCCCATAGATATCCATTACATGTATATCAACATTCGTCCGTTAAAACATTTTTCGTACGTAACTATGTACAAAAAGCTGTACGTTGTGTAAAATTTGTAAAATACGTAATTATGTGCGATACATTGTTTATAATATGTTTAAAGTAAAAGCCGTGCTTTAGAAATTTATAGTTACGGTAGCGAAATATTTTTAAACCAAATTTAAGATATTCTATCGCCAGTAAAATATTTTTAGCAAACCACGATTAGCTACGGGTAGCGAACTTGTTTTTTTTTTCGGTGTACGATTTGGCACCTTCGAACGTTCGATCGGTATCGTGGACCAAACGTGAGAGCAAAAACAAAACAACATCAATCAATCTGGACGGACGTACGGGTCACGATTTCTTAAGTGACTTAAATCATTCGTAACAAACGAATTTTCTTGTGTAATTCGACTAAAAAAAATATTTAATCAGGAAAGCATTAACGGGCGCCTGCTGCGATAGATTCGAGTTCCTTCGTCTTGCCACAAATTGGAATGATAATAATCTCGCGATAAATCGAATTCGTCCTCAGTATGAACTTAATCTTTTCGAAATTAGGTTGCTCCGATTCAACGTCTCTTTCAGCCTCGACCAGTCCTATTTTTTTTTCTTGACCGGACCCTGTCATATCCTCATCGGCGGAAAGAATTGGCACGATCTTATCGAATAAATGGCTACACTGTACCGTTATGCATGCGTAGGTAGATGCATATACATATTCGGTGTACGCTCCATGCACGTTGCACTTGCCATTTATTATAAAGTTTTGAGAATCCAACAATCTCCATCGCTCATACTTTTACGATAGAGCGAACGGATGACAAAGCCTTCGTTTTTATCTGCATTCAAGTGACATTCCCCTTCGACAAGATTCCGAATTCGACATTTAGCTTCGGCTTCACCAAACGTCGCTTAACGTTAATCTTAGTTTAACCCTTTGAAGCATACATTTTTCTATTGAACCATTTTTCGTGAAACTTTGTATACAAGAGTTTTTGGGGTCGCTGATTACGGATCCGTTATCAGATTTTCATAATTCAAAATGACGGAATTCAAAACTCGACAGAATAATCATTCAACTGTAATTCAACTGAGCTTAGATATTGTTAGGACTCATGGAATCTAAATTCCGGTTGAAAACTCTTACAGAATGTAAAAGGTAGCGCAAAATTTGCCGATTTCAGATTCTTATTTATAAAGTGCTATTTTCTAATTGTACACCTGATCCGATAGATACCGAGTTTCGAATGAAAACATCGAATTCGTAGTCAGCGGCCTAAAAAGTCCCTAAATACCGTATCAAACGAAAACGCCGAAAAACTTGAAAACTTAAAAAGTTCACGTACTTTGCGTCCGCCATTTTGGGTCGGCCATTTTGAATTTTGAAAATCTGACATCAGATGCGTAATGAGCGACTCCGAAAACCCCTTTGTACAAAGTGTTTTCAAGAAATAATCTTAAAAAACTTACAATAAATATTAAAGACTACTCAACTTTCTTTTTATGCTCTCTCATTGCTAAGACACCCAAAAAATGCAAAAAAAACCCGACCTAAATGCATTAACTAGAAATGAAATGGGCAAAAAGTAACGTGGGTTACCACCATGCTTCAAAGGGTTAATTCGCGTTTGTCTCTTTCTGGAGCAACCGTGGAAAAGAGACAAAGAACGAATTGAGCTAAGCTCAAAGTTAAGCGACGTCGATGAAACCGGGCCTTGATTAGCTAACGAGAACGCAAAGACGCGCGGGGACGTTGAAACGTTTGGATTTGGGGTAAAGAGACGGCGGAACATTCCGCGACGCGAACGCGTCGATTTCGTACGCGTCGAGGAATGCGCCGTGCGAGCAGGCGGACTTGACGCACGGATCGACGACGTTACGGATCGCCCTTTATATCACAATCAACAGCGGCTACGCGTACGGATATAGAAGACCGGCCGAGAGGACGACGCGCGTGCCGTTTCTCAACGTTCATTCTCCTCGTGCCGTTACACAAGAGGGGGCCCCGTTATGCGGAGAGAGAAAGTGCGGCCGATGATATTGTACTCGCCGCGGGAACACAGTTATGTCTAAATAAAGATAACGACGATACCTCGGCTGTGGAACCGGACGGCGGAAAAGTGAACCTCTTCTTCTGTTGCCTCTAACAGTTTACATTCCCGCCTTGGGAACGAGAGGGCCCTTTGACGGGCCGAGCTTTAAGAACGCACAGGCGCGCGATCTCTCCTTACTTCTCGCTCACGCGCGAGATTTCGGACGATCTTCTTTTCTTCTCGTGCTTGTTTTAATAATATTAACCGTTCCGTGACCGAGTTACTTTCTTGTTTTATTGTCATATTTTTTTAGTGGGGCACTAGCGAGGAACCGGAGGGGGCAAAAGAACGAGAGTGTCCCAGTGGTCATGAACGGGTTACAATTATCGAAACGAACAAAACAACAAAGGTAATAGAGAAGCCGGCACAAGATGGCAGGTGTGAAAAACACACAATTTAAGGACGTTCATCGGTAAATCGATTTTCCATGTATTTGCTTCAAATTTGGACCATATGCTATTAATAGTGTTATCTATATGCCTGCTCAATTTTAACGCCGTGTCCGTACCAAAGTCGAGATATTCAATATCTAAGTCACTGTATGGCATAGGTGAAACGTGTCCCACATGGGTATTTTTATTTTATTGTGATAAAAATTGTTTATGTATTTTGCAAAAAAACTGATCTATGATGCATAATGATATTAGGTAATATATTACAAGATAGGGACACGCAGCCGTATCGTTTATGCGTAATCGTAATCCAAAATTCTCCAACTGACGATATTTCGAAGCGTGCTGGTGCACGCGTATATAGTACATATCGGACGCAGAGCTGCGTTAATTATGTGGCGTGTATAATTCAGGGTTGGGAAGTAACTCGTTACTTGTTACAGTTACTTTTTTTTTGGTAACTCTAACTTAACTTCGTTAATTTCTCTCCATCTGTAACTGCAACTTAACTCGGTTACATTTTTCCGATAACTGGTAACTGATTTAATAATTATATTAATAGTTATTATATATGCAAGGTGTCCCATTTTAACTTGAACAGTAAAATATCTTGAAAACTAAGTCCAGCAAACAAAAACGTTTCAGACAAAAGTTGTATGGTTACGAGGGGGACATAAGATGGCGTTATTAATTTGACCTTGAATAGTTGCTTGAAGGTTATGCGAAGGTCACCTTCAATTTTTTTAATGGACCCCCTATTGTTTATTATACTATCTTGTTCTACTTATTAATATGAGCAACTTTTGTCTGAAACATTTTTTTATTTGCCTAATACTTTTTGAGATATTCAAGAAAAAATGTATAACTTTTTCACTCTTCTCGATAACTGTTTGTCGGAGGGAAAAGTAGTACAGGACATTTTTTACTTGATTTAGTGTCAGGAATATGATGTTGCAATAGTGTTCCAATTATTGAAAAATTTTGCGTATTGTAACATACACAAAATTTACGTACACAAAAATTTTCAATAATCGGAACAGTTGAATCGACGTCAATTCGACATCGCTTCGACGAATCATTTCTCACTGGGACTTTCCGCGCAACGTCTACGCGGGATGATATCCGCGCAATATTTTTTCGCTGCTCCGGTATCGAACAACTTGATCGAGATGCGAGGTCAGGGTCGATCCGCGAGACATTGGGGCTCGTTGCGCGGTCCTGCTGCAAAATATTCACCCCGCGCTCCCCGAAGCGCAACCGGCCGCTCCGAAGAGTCGGAGCTCGTATGTTTCG
>NW_011965634.1:0-7419 GCF_000949405.1 Vollenhovia emeryi
TCTCTCTCTCTCTCTCTCTCTCTCTCTCTCTCTCTCTCTCTCTCCCCTCCCCTCCCCTCCCCCTCCTCCTCCCTCTCCCTCTCCCTCTCCCTCTCTTAATGCACTAACACTATCGACGCGCGACTCGCGGACAGGTTTCCGTTCAACCGTAAGGTATGATTGGCCTGTTTTGAACCTTTTTATCTAAAAAAAGTACTGCTCGGAACGAAAAATGGCAAATAACTTTTTAATTTATTTTTTCGACGACTTTCTTGCTATGGTATTTTGATTCGCGAATTTCAAGACACCCTGTATAATAAAAAATATATATTTACTTACAAAAAAATATTAAAATACAAAAACAACAAAAAAGAAAAGTACAAAAACAAAAATAAAGAAAACAAAATAATAAAAAGTAAATATAAATTCTGGCACGTCCGATATCTTGACAATAAATAAAAGGGGTGTTGTGTCTTCAAGTGAAGACCGGTGCATGGCACGTGTTGATCGAATAAATCCGACACGGTTGACGTGGTATTACTCAATTTATTGGTTATTACAAAATAAACTGCGTATCGGATGCGCGAGCCTGTGCTCGGCTTGACAGTTTCTTACTAACTAACTTCGGTCAGCGCCTCTTTCCCTAGAAGCGCGCTACGTTCACGTCACAAACAGAAAATACAAAATCCCGCCATATTTGAATCCCTTTTGCGAATATGCTTACCGCAACATACCGCGCGCCTTGATAACCCTTGCTTATCAACTAAACACCTGACTTAACAACTTATAACCTAATGTCACGATTTGTAAAGAATTAAAATTTTATTTCAACGCGGAAATTGGACAACATTCGTTCACGTTGCAATCACCTTACGCACAAACAAAAATTTGATCGTATCAACTCAAAAAACGGAAGAAGAAATATAATTGTCTCTGAAATGGCCCGAATAATGCCACAGTATTAAAAGCTATACGCTAAACTATCTTAAAGTTTATATGTTAAGCTATATTAAAGGTTATATGATTAAATATTGTATATTATAAACGATATTACAAGCTATTCAATCTGCCGCTCTGTCGGAACATTGCTCGAACGGCATAATGCTCAACCTTACTGCTGGCCTTTTAAACGCTCCCTTAGATGTCTTGATAACGGCGGCTCTGACAATTCCGTCGTTTCCGGGACAAACTTCTTGCACCCTCCCTAGCAACCATTTTAAGGGGGGCAATCCATCCTCCCTGCAGAGAACCAGCTGCCCGACCTGCAGCTGCATACCCCGATTCATCGTCCACTTAGAGCGTCGCTGGAGCTGCAGCAAGTATTCTGACGACCAGCGCTGCCAAAAATGCTGCCGGATTTGCTCCACTCGCTGCCATCTTGATAGCCGGCCAATCTTAATGTGAGCCAAATCAGGCTCCGGGTACGCTACTAACGCGTCGCCTATCAGAAAATGACCTGGGGAAATATA
The DNA here is from genome assembly GCF_000949405.1 of Vollenhovia emeryi. Classification (NCBI taxonomy): domain Eukaryota; kingdom Metazoa; phylum Arthropoda; class Insecta; order Hymenoptera; family Formicidae; genus Vollenhovia; species Vollenhovia emeryi. Next base: position 1,449 of record NW_011965634.1, read on the forward strand.
AGATAGGTCATTAGGGTCCGAGGAGAGTGCTATCAGCAGTCTCGAATTGAGTATTGCCTCCACTTGTATCACGAGCGTAGTTGCCTCTTCAAAACTGAGAGCAGCCTCCGATGCTACCTTGCAAAAATGAGCCTTAAACGACTTTACAGCCGCCTCCCACAACCCTCCAAAATGCGGGGCTCGTGGCGGTATAAAATGCCATTTTATTCCATCTGATGATGTCGCGTCCACTATCTTGCGTTGATGCTCCTCCTTGGCCAATAGATTTCTCAATTCCTCCAATTCACGATTCGCACCTACGAAGTTGGTTCCGTTGTCCGAGAATACGTCGGTGGGCCTTCCCCTGCGACCAATAAAGCGCTTAAAGGAATTAAGGAAGGCGTCCGACAATTCTGACACCACTTCAAGATGCACCGCCTTTGTAGCCATGCATATGAAGACTGCCACGTAGGCCTTGATACGTTTGCCCTCCTTGATATATATTGGTCCGCAAAAGTCCACACCCGTGTTGCTGAATGGTCTGCTTGGCGTCACCCGGCAGGATGGAAGGTCACCCATCAATTGCTCTGATAAACGTGGTCTAGCCTTAAAGCAGACAACACATTGACGAATAATCCTCTTGATGGTTCCGCGCGCCCTGATCGGCCAATAACTTAGCCGAATGGCTGCAAGAGTTGCTTCTACTCCTGCATGCAAAAGCTTCTTGTGCTCCTGCTCGATGATTAACTCGGTTAACCTTGAACAGCGTGGCAGCAAGATTGGATGCTTAGCGTCATGTTGAAGCCTAGAGTGCCTCAACCTGCCGCCGACTCGAAGTAGCCCATCTGCATCGATGAAGGGATTCATATCTCTTAGGTTGCTTCTGCCCGACACTGCTCGGCCGTCCTTCAGAGCCTCTAACTCGCTGGAGAAATACGCCCTTTGCGCTCCCTTGATAAGACTCCTCCTGGCATACTCAATTTCCACGACTGATAAAGGGCCTGAAGCTTCGCCACTGTACTGCTTTCTGCAAAGCTGCGCGAACCGTAAGCACGTAGCCGTCACTCTTACTAATTTGTTGAATGTGGAGAATCTGGTAAATAAGTCAATATCTTCATGTACGAGCATTGCGATGATCTCTGATCGGTCCGCTTCGTCCAGTCGGCTGTCATCTATTTCCTGGACCTCTAAACGGCACCTTATTAACCCGTCGTCCTCCAACCATGTAGGCCCCTTCCACCAAAGACTTGATTTTACTAATTCCCTCGGAGATACGCCCCTGGAGATTAAATCCGCTGGATTTTCCTTGGTTCCGACGTGGTTCCAATTCTCTACCGTGCTCATTTCTTGTATCTCGCCTACTCTGTGAGCGACGAAGACTGGCAGTTTTTTGTTTGTACCTTTGAGCCAATGCAGAACTATCGATGAGTCCGTCCAATAATAGCATTTGTTAATATGAATATCCAATGAGCTCTTCACCCTGTCCATCAATTGAGTGAGTAATTGAGCACCGCACAATTCCAATCTTGGGATAGATATCGCTTTAACGGGAGCCACACGGGATTTGGAGCATATTAATTGTGCTTGTATAAAACCGTGAGTATCGCTGCTCCGTATGTAGATGCATGCGCCGTAGGCTCGTTCACTTGCGTCGCAGAATCCGTGAAGGTCAAACTGTAAGTTAGTGCCGGAACCGATCGCCTTGCGGGGTAGGCGATTCCGCCGAGATCTTGCATTTTTATGACGTAGTCCAACCACTCCGTGTGTATTTCGGATGGCAAGGACTCGTCCCAATCGATTTTTAGTTTCCAAAGCTTTTGAATTATTAGCTTAGCGTTGACTATAACTGGTCCCAAAAGTCCGAGCGGATCGAAAATCTGGGAAATGCTAGCCAGAATGGACCTTTTTGTGCAAACTCCTCGTGCTGGTGTTTCCAACGCGATCGTATACTGGAATACGTCCTTTTCAGGGTTCCATTTTATTCCTAATGTCTTCGCTGTCCCATCCTTGTCCAGCTCCAATATGTTATTATCTGTGGACGCCTCAGGTAAACCCTTCAGAAGTTCTTGGCTGTTGGACGACCACTTTCTGAGTGTAAAACCTCCTTTCTGTAGCAATGCTATGGTTTGATCACGAATTATTATTGCTTCTTCCTTTGAATTGGCGCCCGTTATTAAATCATCAATGTAAAAATCTCTTCGGGCTATCGCGGCGCCCTTGGGGAAATGATCCTCCTCCAAATCGGCGAGCTGCTGTATAACCTTGGTTGCCAAAAATGATGCAGAAGCGGTCCCGTAAGTCAATGTTAATAGCTCGTAAGTCTTGATATCTTCACTGGGTTGATCGCGCCAGACAATACGCTGCAGAGAAACCTGAGCTTCATTCAGCAGTACCTGCCGGTACATTTTGGCTATGTCTGCCGTCAAGACGTACTCGAAGCCTCTAAGACGTACCAGTATTGAAAATAACTCCTGCTGTAGAACAGGACCTACCATCAAGACGTCGTTTAAAGAGTATCCAGATGTGGTTTTGCTGGATGCATCAAATACCACTCTCAGTCTAGTAGTATTGCTCGCTTCCTTTATCACGCAGTGGTGTGGCAAGTAATAATGTGGCCGCCGATACCATGCTGCGTCCTCGGATTTTAGCTCTCTCATATGTTTTAACTCAAGGTATTCGTGAATAAAATTCGCATAGACCATCTTCAATTGAGGGTCTCTCTCCAATCTTCGCTCCAGGACACCAAATCGCCGCAGTGCAATATCCCGCGACTCTCCTAACTTGTGCAGCTCCCCCTGCTTCGTGGGTAGCGTTACCTTAAATCTTCCATCGGAGTTGCGTGTGTACGTCTGCGCAAAATGCCCTTCGCGTATGCGCTCCTCGGGTGTTCGCGTATTTTGCCGCTGCGTGTGCTCAATCTGCCAGAAGCGTGCGAGATTCTCATTAAGCTGCTCATTGACGTCCAAGCCGCAAATTGTGGCCTTACTTGTTTGTGGCTCGACCAATAAACTGCCGGACACGATCCATCCTAGCAGCGTTTTCTGCCATGTCGGTTGACCATCTGCAATTTTAATTTTTCCGATGCATAGTAACTCGAAGAATACTTCAGCGCCTAGTAGCAAGTCCACGTGCGATGGCTTGTCAAAGTCGGGGTCTGCCAATGTAATGCCCTCAGGAATCCGAAGTTCTTGCAAGCTCAGACGATTGACTGGAATATTTTGCGTAATCTTCCCGATCACCAGACAGTCAAGATTAACTTGAAATCCATTGATTCTTGATTGTAAAGTCACCTTTACCAAGGTGCGTGTTTGCGTGGACAATTCGCCTAAACCAGAGATCGGCATGTATGTACCATGTCGTTTAATGCCCAGCCTTTCGACACAGTTGTCCGTGATAAAACAGGATTGTGAACCATTGTCCAGTAGCGCTCGACAAGGTATCTGCCTGCCCTTCGCGTTCAGGATGTAGACCATTGCCGTTGCCAGGAGTACTTGCTTCCCCCTTGATGGCTTGCTGAGTGATTTACACTCGTGGCCACTACCTTTATTTTGTCCTCAGCTGATAGCTTCGCGCCCGCCGGCTCCTCCTGAATGGCCGCCTGCTCCAAATGCAGCAGCGTGTTGTGCCGCTTGCCGCACTTTCTACAAGATCCAGAACCGCACTGCTTTGCCTGATGCGTCGCGACCTTCAAGCAGTTTAGACACAGCTTGCGTGACTTTGCCTCCTTTATTCGCTGATCCACACCCAATTCCAAGTAGTTGTTGCATTTATAAATCGAGTGGTCTCCTTTTCCACAATGTGCGCACATAACGTTTGTTGTGGCTACATGCGCCGTGGTTTCCTTGCCTTGCTCATGGGAGGCTCCTTTTACTGCCAGTGGTCCAGAGCGCTGTGTACGTGACGATGCTTCCAAGGCTCTACATCGCTGCGAAAGAAATTCTGTCAGCTGCGTGAACGTGGGTATTTCTCCTTTCTTCAACGACGTTTCCCATTCCTTGTTCGTGACTTGATCCAACCGACTTGTCAGCAGCTGGATTAGCAAGTCGTCCCATTTGTCGGTGAGCCTCTTCAGCGCCTTGAGAGCACGTATGTGCTTCAACATATTGTCTAGCATTCGTCTAAGGGCACGATGATTCTCCCTGGGCAAGACAGGCTGCTCGAACAATGACTTAACATGCCGCTGTATTATGGCGCTGTCATCGTCGTATCTGTCTTTCAGCATCTGCCAAGCCTCCAAGTAATTCTCGTCCGAAGGCTCGAGCGAACTAACCAGACCTTTTGCTTCGCCCGTCAATGATGCGAGTAAGAATTGCATTTTTTGTGTATTTGGAATTGTGAGATTATCGTGAAACATACTCTGAAACATATTTCGAAATGGAATCCAGTCATCATATTTACCCGAAAATTCTGGTAACGTAATACGCGGTAATTTCAAATGCTCATTTGTAAGGTTACTTCCCTGCGAAAGTGTCGTCTCCCTGCGTCCGGTGACATTCTGTGTAAGGTCCCGCCGCAGCTGAGTAGTAGTCCGTGTACCTTCAAGTTTTCTCGTAATCAGCGTCTCCAGTCCCACAGTGGCTGCAAAATACCTATCTTCGAACCCTTTTCTTACTTCAAGATGGATCGAATCATATTTCTCCTCGTGCTCGCACTCCTCGATAGCTGATTGGGCTTCCTCGAAGGCACCCCAAAGCTCAGACACCTTTTGCAGTCGTTGACGTAATTCGATTATCGATACTTCTGTTACGTTCACTTCGGATAAGTACGTGTGCTGTCTTGTGAGACTTCCCTTTACTTGTTTACGCTTTGCCTTGCCTTCCTTTAGCTTGCTCTCTGAGTCGGTCATGTTGGATGTAGCGTTGAATCACAATGCGGCCGCTCAGAAAGTTTTCTCGCGCCAATCTAACCTCTTGCGCCACGATACCGCGATACTTGATGTGGCACCTTGCGCTGGTGCGCCAATCCTCGGCGCTGCCGTACTATGAGGATGATGCAATATGGCGAACGTTTGTCACGTACGCCGAATGCCTTTTATGAGGCCTGAAAGCTCGTACCTTTATTGATGCTATATGCGCTGGGAGACTCGCACCCAAGCGCTTGACTGAGAATATTTAGCGCACGGCGAGATAATGCTCGCAGCCTATACCCACGACGATAGTACTGTCGCCTTATGCTGCTTCTCTCGGCAACTCAAGCACGAGCCGCTGGCGAGAGATGAAATTTCCGTGATTGCCCGGAAAAGTATCCGGCTCGAAGGACCAGAAATGTTGTGTCTTCAAGTGAAGACCGGTGCATGGCACGTGTTGATCGAATAAATCCGACACGGTTGACGTGATATTACTCAATTTATTGGTTATTACAAAATAAACTGCGTATCGGATGCGCGAGCCTGTGCTCGGCTTGATAGTTTCTTACTAACTAACTTCGGTCAGCGCCTCTTTCCCTAGAAGCGCGCTACGTTCACGTCACAAACAGAAAATACAAAATCCCGCCATATTTGAATCCCTTTTGCGAATATGCTTACCGCAACAAGGGGACTTTAGTGTTATTATATTTTTGTTTTTACATTATGGTTATAATTTCATATTTTGGCAGCTATATAAATTTTATGTTAAATTGTGAAATTTACATATAATCGGGTAATATGTACTAATATGAAAACGCGATCTGAATGTATTGATATTGTAAAGATATCAAAGAGTCGTGAAAGATTTCGACCCACTTCAGGTCTTTTTTAGTGGCAAATATTACCATTTTAACACAGATATATTATTACGGATCCCTAAAACCCGCATATACTTAGTTTGGTACAATAATATTCAATATCAATTTCCATATTTCTGATAACCATTTTGATTACGCCATTTTGAATCAAAGGTCTAATTTAAAAAAAGGGCACGATACGATTGTAAAGCAATTTATTACGAGTAAATTTAAAAAAAGCATTAAAATCGGTTGAAAATTAGGTAAATATGCATAAAAGGTCACACCT
>NW_011965635.1:0-4677 GCF_000949405.1 Vollenhovia emeryi
TTAGTTTCTGCTAAATTAATAAGCACCATCTGTTGGTTCTATTATGAAGTTATTGCCCTTGGAGTGAAATCTGTTTAGTGAAAAATTGATTGTTACATCGTGTAATCGTCGCAAAAAAAGATTTGCGATTGAATTTGGACGTTGAAAACCTACTATCTTACATTAGAATCCTATCTCATAATAGAGGATTTTCCTCTAATTGTGAGACAAAACGGCATTTCAAAGAATTTTATGAAAGTTTTTTGAAGTTTCACCATACATTCTACTAATAAAATGTATACTAACAATAAGTATACTTACTAGTAAAATGTATGGTAAAGTTTCAAAAAACTTTTATAAAGTTGTTCAAAACGCCACGTTCTCCCTCGATCACATGATTTTCAGGATAAATTTTAAAAGAAAATTCTCTCTGTGCAATTACATTAAAAAAGGGCATTCTCTACTTTATTGTAATAAAATTTGTGTCTGTGTATAAAATCGAAAACACGTTTACCTTAACGAAATCTTCGCTCCAAACGGCCGCCACGAAATTGTAAGGGATCAAAGAAACAAAAAAGGCACTGGACCGTAGGATGATAAGGCAAAAGCCCTTTATATCTTTTTCAGGTGCTGCGAGTATGTACATCAGATAGTAAAAGCTACCCGTATATAAACAATGAAACAAAATCCACATTACACAGAAACAACGACTCCAAGCACTGCTTGATTTTAATCGGCCATTTACCAATTTGCACGAAATCATACCGAATGTTTTGTTAAGTATTATTAAGAGCTTCAGATTTCGGAAGGGCATTTTGTCGTATTGAATTCGTCGATATTGATTATCGATAAGGGAACTGCTTTCGATAAGTTTTGTTTAATGGAAGAAATATATTTATTTTAAAGGTATTAATGTGTTGGGCGAAGCTACGCGACTTGTATGACGACCGCCCGATCGTTATTACACCAAGCGACTGAATTTTCGACATTGTCAGCTTGGATTTTTATATCTTTTTATACTGCTGCCAAATCGCGTTTTGTCGTTACGCACATACTTTCCGATGCAATCGGCTTGATAAAACGAACATTATATTAAGACTGTGACAAAGTACTGACACAATCATGCTTGATTTTAATCGGCCGTTCACGAATTTACACGAAATTATACACAAAGCTTTGTTCTGATTTCGGAAAGGCATTTTTTTAAATTGATTTCGTCGATATCGATTTTCATTAAGGTAACTGTTTTCAACAAATTTTGTTTAATAGAAGAAATATATTTATTGTAAAGGTATTATAAAATAAATATACAATGTATATAGAACGAAGCTTCTCGATTTGTATAATAACCGCACAATCGCCATCACATTGAGAAAATAATCTTTGAAAATTTATTCGTGGCATATAATGTTTATTTCAATGGAATAAACATTATATACCACGAATAAATTTTCAAAGACTTTTTTCTCAGTGCGCGCCAAGCGACTGAATTTTAGACATTGTCAACTTCAATTTTTCTCTTTTTTTATACTTTTGCCAAATCGCGTTTTGCCGTTACGCACATATAACTTCCCGATGCAATCGGTTTGATAAAACGAACATTAAGATCGTGACAAAGTACCGGAGACCATGATAATCGCCGAATCACGTACGTACCTATTCATAATGTTGCTTATCCATTTGCGAAATGTCAGCTAATGAAAAAGTGACAACCGTCATTTGTCTACTTACAGATACGTGTCGTGTGTTACCGTTTCTGTTCCACATCGTCGAATCACGCAACGCTCGTGTCAACGTCGATATACTTGATAACGAGTCATGATTTTGTTATATAATAGAAACATACATTAAGCTTGTTCGAAATCTATGTCAACGCGATACCATCAATTCGTCGGTTTTTATATTAGAGGCTACTGATTAAACATACTACATACTTTTGCATGTACATTATATAGACACACCATGAAACTTTTATTAAAATAATTATATTATTTCAATCAATTGTTTGTGTCAAAATATGTAGATATAGAAACGTTTTAGCAAAAAAAAAGATTAAAATAGTATTATGAAATAAGTAGTTATTGTCGCAACAACCTGCAAATAATTCAGTAAAAAGAATTTAGTTTTAAATTTTTAGTGGAGTTTCTCTTATAACATTATTCTCTCCGTAGATAATATTCATTTACTAATTTTCAGACAAACTAATCTAAATTAATATTTACTTTGAATATATGTTAAATAAATTTCTTTATTAAAAGTTAGAAATAATAATGAATTAATTTAAAATGTTACTTACGGATTGAAATAAAGGTAAGTCAATTGTGAAAAATCCTGCGGCGTCGAAAGACACGTAGTTGTGTAAGAAATATGTTAAGGCAGCAATTTTAGTCTAAAACGTGAAAATATGTTAAAGGTACACAACGGAATATCTATCATGGAAATGTTTGGAATGGATTCCGATCGTAGTTAGAAAACGCGATAGAAATATAAGAGATAATTGAACAATTCCCCGATTAGAATCTATTCCATAAATTTCCATAAGTACCAGTCCTTTATCCTTAGATAATCACCGTAGTTTTTCCCGAATTAACAAGCATTGTCATACTTTTGCTTAAAACACACGCGATGTTATTTGCCTGAAATATACCATTTGCATAATAATAATGATTCTTTTAATAAACGTAAGTAAATAAACTTAAGTTATCCAAAGAGAAATTTATAGATAAAAAAATTTAAAACCTCACCTCTTCCGCTGTTAAATGACAAATTGTACACATAATTAACATTAGTATCAGCGGAGGAAGGACGAATGAACAACCTATTAATATGCTTTCCTTTCGAAAGTAACTCAGATTTGCAACAATGCACATCATGAGATATGTAAACGAAAACAATAGAGGGACTCTGTAAATATCCTTGAAGGTTTCATGAGCGTTATAAAGCATCGAATGCATAATTTTTACATCCGAAATTTTTATTGCATTTGGTTCGGTGCGTCGCTCTTCATCCCACGACACATTCTCCGCAATATTTCTATTCAGATGTTTGAAGCGTTCCAATAGGAGGTACAACAAGATAAATTTTTCCAGAAAACTACACATTTGTATGATCGTCATATAAATATTTGACAGTGCGAGGTGGAAATAGGCCGTGTGGTGCGCTAACTTCGTATACATTGTGTATATAAGTAATAGACTAACGAAGGGTAGTAAAAAGACAAAAATCCAGGGTATCCATAAATTGTCCTTTCTTTTGCTTTTTACTCGCGCAACTACATGGTCATAGCCATCCAATCGGTCGAAAAACTATGGGAAAAATAAATATTAGAAATAAGAAGACGAAAATAAAGTCGTGATTTACCGCAGACACTTATTCATACACGGAAAGAGTTTTCTTTTAAAATATACCCTGAAAATCATGTAATCATGGGACAGTATGACATTTTGATGAACTTTATGAAAGTTTTTTTAAATTTTACCATACATTCTATTAATAAAATGTATACTACATCCCTATACAGCACACAAATATTGAATCAACATCTCAGAAACGTTCCATAACAACATTGCAATATTGCATCAATGTTACGAAATGTAGATTCAACGTTGAAAAAATATTGCAAAAACGTCTAATGTCCACTGAATTGTAACGTCTTGTAAACGTTACAATTCAGCAGTCAGAAAACATTGTTAAATTATATTGAGTTAACATTGGTTGCGTTTAGCCGAATACTTTTTACAATTGTTGAAAGTGCTGAAATTGAATTATTCCAATCTTAGCTCAGAAAATTTCTGTAGGGTAAAGGCTGGTATTATGGCCATAGTTTTGATTTGAGATCATAATTTTCAAACCGCTGGTTTTTATTTTGTAACTTTCTGAAATTCTAGTGTATTTAATAAGCTTTGATGACAAAATGTTTTGATCAATTAAAATCTATCCATATTCGAAGAAAAAAAAGAATCTGAAAGTATGCGTTTTGGACATATTAAACGTGGGGTGGATAATATGGCCAACTATAAAAAAAGTGTACGAAACAGTAATATTTTGCACAAGTGAGGTATTTACTTTAATCGTAAAGTATTACTTTAATCGTACAGAACATAAACTTTGAAATATTTTAAACATACGAGTACACGTTTAAGAAATGTGTATGTGTATGTCCACTCTCTCTACGTAACGCAGTGCTCTCACAATTTATTAATAAATTGTGAGAAATAACTATTTTCTTTCTTCACTGTTATCACTCTCAGCACTGGCGTACTCTACACTCTGTTGTACTCGCTGGCCATATTAGCCGCCGAGCATACATTTAATAATGTCCATTATAATTATCAAAATAATGGGCAAAGCACGATTTTATTATAAAAATATAGCCAAGGTTCAGGTTTTGAAATGTGTAATGAGAAAAGCCAAAATTATTTTGTTTTAATTTGAAAATCTTACTTAGTTGGAAGTGCCATGTCTCACTTTGACGTGTATATTTTGATGGTTATGGAGAACAATGAAGCACCAAACCACAAATAACAATAAAATAGAGAGGTTTTTGTTACCAAACTTCAAGAATAGCTACAATAATTGGTTTTTATACATTATCGATGTTTATCAATGTTTAGAATATTTAATACGGGCGTTGTGGCCATATTACCCGCCTGGCCATAATGCCCGCCTTTACCCTATATACAGGGTGCTACGCAAGAC
>NW_011965635.1:5390-7422 GCF_000949405.1 Vollenhovia emeryi
ATATACATTTCATAATTTTTTAAAGAATCTACTGACAATGAGTGTCAAAAAATAGTAATTTGTTCAAGATTGTTTTAACGTTGCAGCAATGTAAAGAATAATGTACAAACATTAATTTAGATTCAACGTAGAAAAGATATTTATACTTCAGCATTAAACGTTTCAACAACATTATTTTAACTTTCTGTGCTGTATAGGCTGTTGTTCCACGCTTACATGATTTTCCGGATAAATTTTAGGAAAAACTCCCCTCATTGTAGCTCTATTCCACCTTACTCACCTTAGTGAAGTGGTTTTGTGAAGTGTAAGCAGTAATGACATCGGCACTGAAACTTGCGCATGCTAGCAAATGTTTCGTGCTTCGTACTAATGCCATTAAATCAATTTTCTCGTCGGTAGTCGCCAGAAAGGTGAATAAATGATATAAGGATGAAATGATGATGCATATCCAAAAAACACATATGCCGTAAGTAGGCCAGGAACAGTGTTTTACTGAACCTTCTGTGACATTATTGGCAAACAATCCGCATAATTTGAACAGCAACAGAAATGGCTTCACTCGTTCCGCGCAGGTTTTATCAGCACCTTGTTTCAACACGTGTCGTTTTGATAAGCGTTTCTTTAACACGCGAACGTTGTCAGAGGTAAGTCTCATTTCTCGCAAATATTTTCGGCAAACGTTAAATATTTTATGCTCGTTAAATTGAGGAAATATTGAGTTTCGCGCATCAAATGCGCCGATCGAGGAAAATTTATCTGCTGCGATTGAACGCACTTGTAAACTGTTACGCGGTCCGCGTGAAACTATGTTCAATCGTTCTCTCTTACGCGTTCGTTAAGAGGCGCAATGTCTCGCGCCAATTGCTCACGCGCATCGAAGTTTGCGCGGGACGGTGTTCGAGACGCCCGTGGCTATATTTACGCGAGCCACCCAAAACGCAGAACGCGGCTCACTTTTTCATATCTCAATAACGGCTGAAATAATTCTTATTAGTAATAATTGAGGCAAGAGAGCCGAAACAGGATGTCAGTGCTAATATACATATACAGGGTGAATTATTAAGGCTGTCCCAACCTTTTACCATGAGGGATGGATTACTGACCGAAACTGTAGCCAATCCGGAGAACAACGGAAAAATTGTGTTATATATGTTTCAATCATATAATATTTAATTAAATCTCTCAAGATAAAATTAGGTTTTACATGATATTGAGACATACATATACAGGGTGAATCTTATGCCCATTCTACACCTAGGGATGATCCTACTTTTACCACATCCGATACCCCTTCTATACCTAAAGTTAATCCTACTTGCAGCTTATCCGAGGGAGTAGTATAAAGTGTAAAAGGGTACACTGTAGTTGTACTTTGGTACGATTGGAAACCAACCAAAGTGTAAACCTTTTACACTTTATACTACTCCCTCGGATAAGCTGCAAGTAGGATTAGCTTTAGGTATAGAAGGGAGTATCGGATGAGCCACAAGTAGGATCATCCCTAGGTGTAGAATGGGCATGAGAGATGGATTATCGACTGCAACTTTAGTTCACTGAACGGCACGAGAGGGCAGCTACTTAGATCTCAGGGATGTTGCAGGCAAGTCGAAAACTTGTTCCACTTACAGACATCACGCGGAGAAAAATAATTTGCTAACACAATATATCTTATGTAAACTTAAGTAAATTTTGTCTGTTATTTTATGATAAAGTTATTTTCTCTTCTATGGACCACTATGTGTTAAAAACACTAATTTTATTGAAAAATGATCGTGCGAAATATTTAGCTAAAGAACTAAAATAATTTCTGTTCTATTAAACGTTCTGCTGTAATGGTGAATAATTTTAATAATGTATAATGAAGTTTAAACTGTTGCTGCTACTTGAATACTGCATATTCGATATTAACGTTGTGGCGGTCGCAATACGCGATCCGGTACATCTCGGCAATCCGGCATTGCGCGACGCGCGCGCGCGAGCACCAGCCAGCGAGTAGTTCGCCGGCCGCCGCTAGGCCGCGCATGGTGGCGGA
>NW_011965636.1:0-7428 GCF_000949405.1 Vollenhovia emeryi
CCAATTCGAGCGCGTGGCGAGATGTGACCGCACGGCGATCGATATTGCCAGGCGAGGGGTGAGGACGCGAGACGCGGGAGCGGCGACGTAAGCTCGCCGGCAACGGCGCGCTGTCCTCCCCCCTCGCCTGGCAATATCGATCGCCGGGCGGTCACATCTCGCCACGCGCTCGAATTGGACAGTGGGCAGGGCAAAGACGACGATTTTCGATAATTTATTACTCGTTAACTATTGCGAAAATTGCAAATGGTTCAGGACTTTTCTGTTCATCTCGATCCGTTCTACCTTTTCACGAGCTCTGGGACAAATGTTATAACTCACCCTGTATATGTATCCTTTATATACATATAAATAACTGTCCTTTCTTTTCCCAGGTATTATTTCCATTTCTGTACTACAAACACAAAAAAGATGTTTTTCACTTTATTTGCTGCTGTACTTATTCTTTTGTAAAAGATGCAAGTAATAATTACTATTATAAATGGCAACTTTTACAGAAAAAGTAGACTATATAGCAGGAAAGATTGGGAAAACTATAATTCCATTCAACAGAAGTTTATATAATTATAAATAATTTTTGAGAAGGAACTTCTATTAGCGTGGGCTCTAATCCATACACGGTTATCGACACTATCGATATCGTTAACGACGTTCGCGTAGCTTTTTTACATTTCACAGGAATGCTGCGTAAGAGCCGTGGCACACAAATGGCCTTAAGCAATAAGACGTAAGCAATAAACGAATTGACCAGTCATAGTCGAGAATTATGGCAGCCATATTATATATTCTCGATTATGATTGGTCAATTCGTTTACTGCTTACGTCTTATTGCTTAAGACCGTTTGTGTGCCACGGCCCTAAACGTTGTTAACGACACCATCATGGTTGTCGGTAGCCGTGTACGGAATCGTACCCCTGGATCCACGAAAATATACCTACAGATCGCAGAGAATAGCAGATTACACACAGCAAAGTTTAATAGGTCCTTTCGTTCCTTTCGTCGCAGTCGTACATACACTAATATGTTACATTCTTCAGCGTAAAATTCCGCCGCAATTCGTCCTTGTAGCCAACGGCACACGATGCTTTTTTGTCTTCTGAGGGCAACTTTCACCAAGCTCCGGTTAACCCAACCGGTCTAGTAACATGCAGGATTGCAACCGAAGCTGATATCGGAGAGAATATGTGAGTTGAGAAAATATATCAGATTCGGTTGCAATCCTGCATGTTACTAGACCGGTTGGGTTAACCGGAGCTTGGTGAAAGTTGCCCTTATGGCTCCTGCCCATTGGACGCGGTAACGTTGCCGCGTTCAGTGGACAGGAGCCATTAGGCTGCGGTCCCATGGACTGATATTTCTCGCGTAACGCGTATCGCGTAACCAATCATAGACGTTCCGCGAAGACTGTTACGCGAAATTGAATGTCCTTAGTGCACATGGAATACAAAACAACAGCAGCGTATCGGATACAATGATATCTATCAATTCTCTTGGCACGTTCTAACAGAAATTCTAAATGTTACACTTCATTGGTTACGCGAGTATCTACTACGCAAATTTTTCATCTATGTGAACGATGACATTTGACACAGGCGTAACAGAAAACGCGGAACGCTTCTGATTGGTTACGCGATACGCGTTACGCAAGAAATATCAATCCATGGGACCGCAGCCTTAGGGTGCTTTCATATGGAGCATAAGTTGCGTAGCGTAACCTGCGTATCACCAATCACAGGGTCATGCTAATAGAACCGTTTCAATAATTCCGTTGAACTAGTCCTGTGATTGGCGATACGCAGGTTACGCTACGCAACTTACGCTCCATGTGAAAGCACCCTTAGGCCCGGTTTCACCAACGCGAGTCAAGCTGGATTCACATGGAGCGTAACTTGCGTAAGCGTAACCTGCGTATCACCAATCACACAACTATTTCAACGGAATTATTGAAACGGTTCTATCAGAATGACCCTGTGATTGGTGATACGCAGGTTACGCTACACAAGTTCCGCTCCATGTGAATCCAGCCTTAATCTAATCGGTCGGTTAACTTTCAGGGTGCCAACAGCCGAACATAAAACTGATCTTTATTAACCAATAGCTTGGCATCAGTTTTATGTTCGGCTGTTGGCACCCTGAAAGTTAACCGACCGATTAGGGGTCTGTTTTTTATTGCTGCACTCCTGAACTAGTGCACACTGGTGCAATGAGTTGAAATGAGAGGTAATCTATTTGTTTCATTTTAACTTATTGCACTAGTTCAGTAGTGCAGTAATAAAGAACAGGCCTTAGATTAAGGCTGATGGCAGACAACTATCCGTAAGCGCTTAAGACTGACGTAGTCGTAGACTTAAAGTAAGGCAGAGAAAAACGTAAGCCGTGGAACACGTGTTCCTTACGGCTTACGTTTTTCTCTGCCTTACCTTAAGTCTACGGCTACGTCAGTCTTAAGCGCTTACGGATAGTTGTTTGCCATCAGCCTAACTCGCGTTGGTAAAACCGGGCCTTAGTATATATTTCAGTGTGTGAATCCAGCCTAATTGTAAACCCGGCTTTATCCGTCAGCAGATACACTCGAGCAATTCGGCAGACAATAAAGCATCGTGTGCCGTTGGCTACAAGGACGAAATGCGGTGGAATTTTACGCTGAAGAATGTAACATATTAGTGTATGTACGACTGCGACGAAAGGAACGAAAGGACCTATTAAACTTTGCTGTGTATAATCTGCTATTCTCTGCGATCTGTAGGTATATTTTCGTGGAGATTAACGATCCAGGGGTATGATTCCGTACACGGCTACCGACAACCATAACGGTGTCGTTAACAACGTTTACGCAGCATTCCTGTGAAATGTAAAAAAGCTACGTGAACGTCGTTAACGATATCGATAGTGTCGATAACCGTGTATGGATTAGACCCCTGCTAATAAGTATAGTCCCTGGAGATAGGGCCATCGCACACAAAATTGCACAGCTGCATATGCGTAGCATAAGACCATCTGGACCAATGAGCATGTTATGTAAATCAATATGACAATTCAATGCTCGATGCTCGTTGGTTTAGACGGTTCTTATGCTATACATATGTAGCTATGCAATTTTGTGTGCGATGACCCTGAGAGTCTGGCGGGTTTTGCCGAAACACGGCGTTTGGTCTGTACGTTATTGCTCTACTGTTGAACTAGAGCACTTAGTTAATTGCACTAGTACAGTAATGCAGCGATAACAAACAGACCAAAGATAGCCATATTTAAAAGAAAAGAATAATACCGCATTCAGAGTACAGATTCGAGACACCTTATTGGTTCCGCCATCTTTCGGCAAACCAGTAAAACGAAGGATATTTGCCACCAGACTCTTACTACAGGGACTCCACTAATAAGAGGCTGGAGCCCCCCTTCTCGAAAATTATTTATTATTATTATATAAACTTCTGTTGAATGCAATTATTGTCTTCCCAATCTTTCCTGCTATACAGTCTGCTTTTGTCTGTTATAAAAGTTGCCATTTATAATAGTAATTATTACTTGCATAATTTAAAAAAGAACAAGTATAGAAGCAAATAAAGTAAGAAACATCTTTCTTGTGTTTATAGTACAAAAATGGAAATTATACCTGGGAAAAGAAAGGACAGTTATTTATATGTATGTATATGAAGGATACATATATGTATATAAGTACACATGGTCATACAAGATTATATATAAATTGATATAAAGTTATAAACCTTTTGATTAAATCATGTATAAACGATTCTTTCGATACGTATAATTATATATAATTATACGTAATTACATATAATTTGATATAATTTGATATAATTTTGTATAATTTTATCTACATTTTTTTCCCGGGAATAGAACATAAAATTATAGATAACATAGATTTCGAGATAGATTATAATAAAGAATGCAATAAAACAGGAAGATACAATATAGCAGGTAAATTTAATCAATTTTACATAAAAAGCATTATTATATTAGTGAAATCAATAGAAAGAGATAGAAAGAAATCATCAAAGAAAACTAATTATAATTATATTGTAAAGATGAAAGACACAATAGATAGCTTTGAAATGATTGAATCAGGGTACCTAAAGAAAATTGTTATGAATTTAGCTAATAAGAAGGGGACTGATGAAGGAATATCTAGCGATGTACTGAAGGCAATATTTTATGTGATAAAGATGAATTTGTAGGAATAATTAATGACTCTTTAAGAACAGGTCAATGTCCCGAAGGGTGGAAAACGTCAACGATCATTCCAATACCGAAAGTAAATAAACCTAAAAAGGCTAGCGAATATAGACCTATTAATACCCTGCCAATTTATGAAAAAGTTTTAGAACTCGTCGTTAAAGAACAATTAGAGAGGTATTTAGAGAGAAACGATATTATTACAGAACACCAATCGGGTTTTAGGAAACGCCACTCATGTGAAACCGCGCTTCAGATAATAATGGACGAATGGAAATTGCTTATCAGTGAGGGTAAAATGATAGGAGTAGTATTCATGGACTTGAAGCGTGCATTTGAAACGGTACATAGGGATAGATTAATTGGAAAATTAGTACAATATGGAATCAGAGGAACAGTTTTGAAATGGTTCCAATCATACTTGAGTAACAGAAATCAACAAGTACGCTGCGGTGACAAAGTTTCTAGCCTATTAGAGAATGAATATGGGGTACCACAGAGTTCAGTACTGGGACCACTATTGTTTATTATATACATAAATGACATAGTTAATAGTAATACAGAAGGACATATAAAAATGTTTGCAGATGATACCATATTATATAGTACAGGAACAAGCTATGAAGAAATTGAAAGAAAAATGAATGTAATGTTAAATGTTGCGGAAGAATGGATGAATGTGAATGGACTTAAATTAAATGCGGATAAAACAAAATTTATGGTTATAAGAAGTGTAAGAAAAGCAATAAAAGCGATAATTAATGTAAAATGTAAGGATGAATCACCAATAGAACAAGTAGAAAAAATAAAATACCTAGGAGTAGTAATTGACAGTAAGCTAAGATTAGAGGAACACTGCGATTACATGCTAAAAAAAATTGGCAAGAAAACAAGTTTCTTAAATAGGTTAGGTAACAGCTTATCGGCGTACAGTAGATGTGTTGTATACAAAGCAATCATTGCGCCTCACTTTGAATACTGCGCGACGTTATTGATCAACACGTAAAAAACTTACCTTTTTAAAAAAAGGTAAAAAAGGACCAAGTATAAGCTCCAATTCCACCGAATATATTTTGTTACTCTATCTTTTTGCAAAAGTATATTCTCTACAAAAATATCTTCTCTACAAAACTATCTTCTCTACAAAAGTAATGATACCAACAAATTGCGCCAAATATAACAACGGATATTTATACAAACTAGTTGCTTTAGTATTAGTTTTTGATTAAAAAATGTCATATTTCTTAAAAAATCAAACTAAAGATTTTATTGGAAAAAATAATGGAGTTAATAATAAAACATCGATGAAAAGAATGGCAACTGTTTAGAAATTTAGAAACTCTGTATCTATTCAGGCGAATTAAGGCCTGTGTCCATGACGCTAGTACTTGGTCCAAGTTCTAATTCCGCGAAATATGTAGTCAATCAATGTAGCTGTCCCACAAAAGCTGTAAGTTGATTGGCTACGCAATTCTCAAAACTAGAACTTGGAGCAAGTACTAGCGTCATGCTTATCCACGAGCTCATTAGTTCTATATTAATTGCATCAATTACTTTATGAATACACTTCCACACAGTTGCCTTATTTTTTTTAACATCCTATTAGTACTACAATCTATCCAAGCACAGGATATTCGGTAGTATTATATTTATGGTATAGAAGAGGACATGAACAGGGCGCATTCATTAATGCGTCCTTATGAAGCTAGAGTCTATTAAAAAGATATATGATGATGTGCTCAGAGCAGGGTACGTAGTGTACATTTAGTTTGGACAAGTAAAACTTAGTTAACAGAGTCGGACGGTATTTTCCTCTTCAGCCTCCTTGGTCCCGGGAATTGAGCCATAAGATTATCAGTGAGGATGTTCGGGTGAACTTGGAGTCTGTTACGATAACTTTTACAGCAGTTTGTAATCTCCTCTTTGATGGTCGTTACTTGAAGGTCATGATGTATGGTGTCGTTGGTTACAAACCAGGGTGCGTCTACAATCATTCTCAGGACTTTGGAAACGTTGTAATATTTCGATATTGGAGTTAGAGGCAGTTTCCCAAAGCTGAATGCCATACGTCCACACAGGTTTCAGTATTGACTTGTACAACAGGAGTTTGTTCTCAACTGTTAGTTGGGA
The DNA here is from genome assembly GCF_000949405.1 of Vollenhovia emeryi. Taxonomy (NCBI): domain Eukaryota; kingdom Metazoa; phylum Arthropoda; class Insecta; order Hymenoptera; family Formicidae; genus Vollenhovia; species Vollenhovia emeryi. The sequence continues at coordinate 6,326 of NW_011965636.1, forward strand.
TTCTCTACTTAGCAGCCAATACATCTTTCTTAATTTAAGTCCAAGTTGCATTCTTTTAGTGAAAATATGCATTTTCCAATTCAGACGACGATCGAAGTGTGTACCGAGATATTTAGCAGATTCAGATTGCGGTATTGGTTGGCCGTTGAGTGACACCTGCGGGCATGTCTTTCTTCGAGTGGTGAAAGTCACATTGGTTTGACCTTGAAGAATTATTTGAAGGTCACATAAAGATCACACCAATTTTGCTTCCTCATAGAGGAAGCTTTGTTTTCGCGAAAAAATTTTTTTTCCAGTTTTCTTTGAAAACATGTTTAGAATGTTCCAAAACGTCCAAAAATCACATTCAGAAAAAATGTCGTTATGTATGTGTGTATGTGTGTATGTCTGTATGTATCCTTATAAGGTAACTCTAAATAACTTTTTAAATATACATGATGGAAAAAATGTTTAGCATAAAAGTTGTACGGTTTCAAGTACTGCATTACATAGTAATATAAATATGACCTTGAAAAGCTTCCTCAAGGTCACGTAAAGATCATCCTGAAATTTTTTACTTGAAACCCATTTTTTTAATGCATATTCTTATAGCTTACCTCAAGAGCTTTCCAAAACACTATAATACATTATATTTTCGTTGGGTACTTTCGGAGTTATGTGCTTTTGAATTGTTTTGTGAAAAAATTTTTTCCAGTTTTCTTTGAAAACATGTTTAGAATGTTCCGAAACATCTAAAAATCACATTCAGAAAAATTTCGGTAGGTATGTATGTGTGTATGTATGTATGTATGTATGTTGTATGTATCCTTATAAGGTAACTTTAAATAACTTTTTAAATATGTAAGATGGAGAAAAATGTTAAACATGAAACTTGTACGGTTTCAAGTAATGCATTACATAGTAATATAAATATAACCTTGAACAGCTTTCTCAAGGTCACGTAAAGATCACCTTGAAATTTTTTAATGGAAACCCGTTTTTGTAATGCATATTCTTATAGCTTATCTCAAGAGCTTTCCAAAACACTATAATAAAGTATATTTTCGTTAGGTACTTTCGGAGTTATGTGCTTTTGAATTGTTTTTGAAAAATGTCTGTGGTGG
>NW_011965637.1:0-6529 GCF_000949405.1 Vollenhovia emeryi
GTTATACTGAGAAACCACGCTATATACGCACAATTATTCGAAACAATGGTGTTATATAATGAAAACCTTTGACGAATGCCATGTAGTAGGTTAGGTCCTGGAAACTGCCCTTTCACATACAGTAGGTGAAAGTCAATTGGTATTGTGTTTCATTATACATATATTTATAGTCTCTAATCACATAGCACGACATACTTCTGAAATCTTTACAATATCTTTTAATATTACATTTATATGTAAAGGTATTTGAAATCGTGCAATATTTCTATGCCGTGTTGACTATTACTGTAAAAATATTTCTGTTACTCTATTGTATATTAGTATAATATAAGAATTTAGAAAAAATCATATTCATCAAATAAATGTGTTTATTTCAGATGAAAATACCGAAAATATACTACAGGATTTATCCGACGTTAGTAAAAGTGACGCACCATTAGAAACAGTTTCTTTTATGAATACTTCATCTGATGATCACATGCATGATACGCATCATAGTGACGAAGAGAATTGTTTTGATGGTGAAAATACTTCCAGTGACGGCAATTTGACAGATGAAGAGAGTGTCAAGTATAGTACAGATGAACCGGACGACTCCGAGCACGAAGATCTCCCAGATGGCGGAAATAATGACGACAATTCGATTATGTTCGAAACATCTGCACTGACAGTATCGGATGTTATGGCTATGATTACAGGACTTTGCGTGCGGTTCAACTTATCATATGAAGTAAGAAAGGCGATCATTGATTTGATATAATGTCTAGCTGGGCCGCGATATGAAACTCGGTCCATGAGTAAATATCAAGTACAAAAAAATACGATCCACCGGAAAGAGTATTGACTTATACCTTTTTTTGTAAGTCATGCAAAGCACCTTTGCTAGGACCAATATCAAAAGTCGACTTTAAAAATCAACCTTTAACTTGCAGAGAGTGTCAGCAAAAGCATGAATTGACAATGCAATCTCAATATAAATTTGTGTATGTTGATTTACAATACCAATTAAAAGAATTATTACGTAATGATTTTATTCAGCAGACTTTAATCGAGTACATACGTAATCGCAATGAGAAGAAAAATGCAGATCGCAATGTCATCGCAACATTTAATGACGTATCGGATAGTGAGCTGTATCGAAACTTGTCTTCAAAATATTCAGACGACTCGGGTTATCTTCTTACGTACAATTTCAACACAGACGGTATGCCTATTTTCAATAGCTCAAAAAGAAGTATTTGGCCGCTTCTGCTAATTCTAAACGAATTGCCACCATCTCTACGATTCAAACACGTATTGCTATGTGCTTTATGGATAGGGGATAAAGAACCAACTCCAACGATGATGAATACGTTCTTGAAACAATTCGTTGAACAAGCCATGCAATTGTCTGAAGAAGGTATTACAATAAAGAACAGACAAAGAAGTATTACATTTAAATTAGTGCCAATGTGCTGTGTCGTCGATTCTGTAGCACGGCCTATTGTTCAAAATAGATTACAGTATAATGGCTATCACGGTTGTTCGTGGTGTTATGCTCACGGCAAATATTTACGCGGAATTGTGCGCTACTTATTCAACGAACCTGGTAATCTCCGGACCCACGAAACACATATTGTTTGAGTCCCGACGAGTTGTCCGTACCGATGTAAATTGGTGGTTCATGTGGCTTCGCGGCCGACGACAGGTTCGAGTCACGTGCGTGCGATCGGGAGTCTTCGGCACGATCGACGGCCGGCCCGGGTGCTCGACGCACGGGAGCAATTACTCTTTTCGCAAAGTCACGATCGATAACACGTGTCGGTTAGAGATCAACTGTGCTTCGAATTCGTCTGTGAATTTAACTCTCGTGCTATACTATCGCTTAGAACCGGACTCGATATTTAGACGCACCGACCGCGGATACTGCATTCTCGCGAGTTAGTGCTATCGCCGCCAACGGTATCGCAATTCCGCCGTTCTTCTATTCCACATTCGAATCAATTTCCTAGGGTGTATATTACATATGTCCTTCCCTTTCAGGCACTCACGATGATGAGATCGAGTCCCGCGACTCGTTTTACTGAGTGAGCCTCTCATAATTAAAATTCCTTCCTTAAGATAACGTCCGGACGGTCACGGTAACGGAAAGTTCGTTCGGTGCTAAAATTCCAGTGGATTCTTCTGGCCGAGTGAAACGCGCGCGGTCGGACAATATTAGTCTTAACGCTTGTCGGTCACCTTCCGCGGATCACGACCGGGAGCCGTGTTCATCGGGAATCTACACGAAACGCGGCTATCTGTACGCCACTCTCGTGGCGGTATCGGCAATTCGTCGCGCATTAACTCTGCTACTCCAACGCGTGACACATATGACTGATGTTCAGGAAGCCGCGCAACTCAATAAATCTGTCAGAGGCGTGAAAGGTCATACCATTTTATTGCAATTACCGCAATTCGAGGCAATCTGGGGATTTCCCTATGAATTTATGCACGGTAGTTTACTAGGAGTGTATACAAATTGGGGATAGTTGTACCATTAAAGGCTCTCCAATATATTTGACTGCGATTCAACGAATTGAAGTTAATAATCGATTAACAGGCATAACTCCGATAAGAAAGATTCAGCGATTACCGAGACCTCTAACCGACAGGTGCAAATGGAAAGCTTCTGAATGGCTTTCGTGGGGAGTATTTTACTGTCTGCCTTGTTTAAATGGTATAGTACGAGATGATGTCCTAGAACATCTGGTGCTGTTAGTAAAAACTATATTTTTACTGCTACAGAACAATCTTAGTGAAGATGATCTGCAGCAATGCGAAATAAATCTACTACGCTTCGTCGCAGAATTTGAAATTTTATACGGAGAAGAATATGTGACATTTAATATTCACTGTCTGCTGCATATTGTGCAATCTATTAAAATGGCTGGACCGTTATGGGCGACTTCCGCTTTCACATTCGAAAGTACCAATTATCACCTCAAACAACAAGTGAGTGGACCAAAGAGCGTCGATAATCAAATTTGCAAGAGATATTTGCTGAAAAATTTGTTAAAGTGGCAAGCAGACAATATTTATAAAAACTCTGAATTATGTAGACAATATTACAAACGCTTATTTGTAGATCGTTATATACATTCTACTTCGGCTAAGATTGTTGGCGAAACAGTTTTGCTCGGGAATGGCTGGTCAACCGATAATGGTGTGATGTACGAGCGATGCATTTATAAAGGCGATTTCTATCACACTATTCGTTATAAATCACAAAAAAGAACTAATGATTCCGTTGTGCAATTGATTAGTAACGAAAAGGCTCAAATAACGGCAATTATTAACATTAATGATCGATGTGACATTGTTGTTCAAAAAATGAATACCGAAAATGCATTTCATACATCACATATATTTAAGGTAGTTGGTTATAGTGAAGGTAGCAATAGAATTTCTATATCTGAAATAAAAGAAAAATGTTGATAGTTAAACTCACCGACGTTACGTATGTTTGTCGAATTCCTAATATATTTAATATGTAGATGTTGACAGAGCCCATCTTGCCCACTAAATCTTGCAGTTTTCTGTATGCATTATGTTACTTACGTGGATCCTTTTTTTTGTGTGTTGTTCCTCGCTCATCCGCGGAACTCTTTGACACAACGTTTCTTATTCCGTATATCTTCTCTTATTGTTCTAGTCGGTTCTTTTACACTTAATTTTCTATCTTTTTCAATTTCACTTGTTCCGTAACCCCCTTCCTCACTCTTAAGCTGTATATGGTTGCTTTCGCAACCTAACCTAACCCTCAAAAATTTCCGTTTGGGACGAACACGTCCGAACACGTCGATTGCCTAATGGTGACACTTAGGCTGATGGCAGAGAACGATCCGTAAACGCTTAAGACTGATTTAGTCGTAGACGTAGGGCAAGGCAGAGAGAAACGTAAGTCGTGAAAGGCTATTGTATACGACTTACGTTTTTCTCTGCCTTGCCCTACGTCTACGAATGAGACAGTCTTAAGGCTCCTACACAATGAGAATCCGTAATCCTTACGTAACTGTTACCGTAAGAAATCGACCCGTATAATTTACAATGGCAGCCCGTAACCGTAACGTAACTTTAACGAAACAATCAGTAAGGAGTTGTTTCTAACCTGTAAAGAATTAAAGAAGTATTTTGTGTTTTGACAGAATCTAAATCGAAAACGCAATTGTGTGCAATGGATGTTCAGCGAGTTAAAAATATAGCACTTGTGACTGTTAATTTGGCTGCAATAATGCTACAATTAGTTAGGGAAAAAAGAAAAATGATTCGAAAAAGAAAATATTGGGTGCAGCTAATGCTATTACAGCGTAAAGAGAAAGGTCATTTTCATACTCTTTTTCAATTCCTGAAAAATAATGACCACGAGGAATTTTTTAAATATACCCGAATGACCATCTCACAGTTCGAGAAACTGTTAAATTTAGTTAAAGACCCTCTGACGAAGAAAAGTATTCGTGAGCCTCTCTCCGCCGAACATCGTTTATGTATTACCTTGTAGTAAGTTTATCTTATAATATTTATTAAATCATTAATTTTAAATTAATATTTTATTTTATAGTTATCTTGCTCATGGTTGCAGTATGCAAACTGTTGCATGGAACTTTTATGTATCTGTAGCATATATGTACAATATATTAGAATGTTTCTCAACCAACTCGATGAAAATTCGGTCCGATTCGTTGAGCATTATTTTATTTTATTTGCCAAACTTGTAGAAAAACGAAACACCCAGAATACTCTCGATCTAACCTAATACCATCTTGTCAAACTCCTTCCTCAACGTAACCATAAAAGTTCAAATAATTGAACTTTTACGTTTACGGTTACGTAACGAATACGGATTCCCACTGTATAGGAGCCTTTAAGCGTTTACGGATTGTTCTCTGCCATCAGCCTTACGTGGATCCATATGGTCGTAGTACTCGTAGTGTCGTACAAGTCTTGAAACTTCGACGAATTTGCGTGGTGGGGTTAGGTCGCTTTGATTGAAGCAAATCAATCGTTTGTCTCTTGGCCACGAGAGTCGCTGTGGTAGGATAGTATAGACAGAGAAAGAACTCAAAGAATCAGATGAGAGACAGAGATCAGATGACACAGAGCGACAGTATTTCTAATCTTATAGAAATCGGCTTCAATAAGCGATCGAAGCGACCTACCCTCTCCATTGGAATTTCCAGACTATATACCTATATACCACTCGACGGAGTGAGCCTGGTAAAAACTCCGTTAGAATCGGACAGAACGTGTATTAAATTCTATCCGTTTCTGACTGTTCTACTATGCGTTTTCGCGAAACAGTCAGAAACAGAATTTAATACTGTGACGGGCATATTCTCCCGGGCTCGTCCTCTCCGGAGATCACGCGTCCCAAACGAATAATTTGACCCTCGAGTCCGGCCTCGAGCCTCTCGGCGAGCGCGCGCAAGAGTTGGGCGCCAGGTACGGTATTCCCGTACCGCCTAAGATCCGATACGTAATTACGCTCGCGGAAATCGAGGCCGGCCCCGCCGGCACTACTCCGGGTAGTCAGCCTTCTCAGCTGGATTCGATAGAATGTTGGTGGCTCGGAGGAGGAGGCGCGATTAGAGCAACAAAAATTATCATATAAAATCGACGCTTTATTATACTCTCCTTATTATAACACATAATATAACACGCGAAAGTCGACTGCTTACATAATATAAGCGACGGTTTAACGCGAGATTCGACGCCGTAATAACAACTTAACGCGAGACGAGACGACACGACGCGAGACACAATTACATAGCACGAGCCATCTTAGCGCGAAATCTGACCGCATGCCGCGAGAACGAATAAGATAATATAATGTGGGACAGACAAAAGACTTATTATACCGCGATAGAACATCCCATGACGCCGGGATACGTACATTAAAGCGGCGAACGAAAATTCGAGGCGTGACATCGCCTAACTAAAAATACCGAACGCGAGCCGACGGTACAAGTTATAGTGAGAGACCCGCTTCTGTGGTGAGACGGGATTGCGGATAAGATCCCCGCGATGGATCTGCTACTAGTTACCGGGATAGGCAGCTACCCGTTTCCTCTACTTATGAGCCTTTCGTTAGTCGGCTCTGATTAATCCGGTCCCCCCCTTTTACTGAAACGCGAACGGGTATCTGCCTTCCCGGGAAATTCTAAAATCTGGCCCAGGGCCACCAAACTGCGTGTACCAGCGTTAGTGGCGCCTCTATAATAAGATCCCCAACGCGAATGAACTAAATATGAAGATGGAGTGACACGGTCGGTATGTAGTTCTGTTTGGGACGTCGAGCTGTTCGCTCGTCTTCCGTGGTCTTCCGTCCGAGGAGAAAGTAATCCTGCATTATTTGATTGCATCATCCCGCGCGTGGCCCGGTTACCGGGTCATAGCACTCAAGCACTGTTCAAACTGGTTCAAACCGTATTAGCAAGTATATATAATGAAGCAATTCTATTAAGACGGTTCGTCGTTGTTCGTCGTGGCCGTGTCGGTTCAGCGTGGTTCA
>NW_011965637.1:7499-9755 GCF_000949405.1 Vollenhovia emeryi
CTCCTCGGCGAAAGATTGTCCCCATTGCTCTGCCCGTCGAGACACGTTTGCCACGCGCTTCGCGACACGTTGGATTCCTGTTCATCCCAGTGTGTATCATCCGATTGCATCGTCCCGCGCGGGGCCCAGTGGCCTTTTAATTAAATTAAAAGTAGAAATGGTAAGAGCGTGTTGTGTTCCTACTTGCCATTCTAAGAAGAACGTTCCATCACATGTTTTCCCTAAAAGTACTAACCGTCGCAAGTTATGGCTAGACGCTTTGCATATAAAATCATTGGACCTAGAAGTAGAAAAACTACGAGTGTGCCATAAACATTTTCGAGAAAACAATTATAGTTGTTCAGCAACGAGACGAATTTTAAAAAGTGATGCGATTCCATCAATTATGTTGGATGAAAATATACAAGCAGATTCAAATATTCCACAACATATATATCAGAATAATGAGGAAATAGGAGATGTTTGTCAAGAACACACAGTGGAATTGGAGTTACAAGAACAAAGACAGCTTATTTTTCAAGGTCAAAATGATCACAACATATTTGTTGAACAGCAACAATTGAAGGAACAGCAACAAGATTTAATATTGCAACAGCATGAAGAACAGATGCAACAACAACAACAATTATTAGTGCAACAACAACAAAAACTTGATCAGTTAGAGGAGACAATTACAAAGCATCTTCAACATAGTCCAAAATCTTGTAGACCTGATCTTGAAGAAATAAGCAGACAAAATTTGTTGACCCCAAAAGCCAAGAAATTTTATCAACGCACTGTACAACTGAAAACAAAGAACAGACGTCTAAAGAGACGTCTAATGAAACAAATTGCTTCCAAGTTGACAATAAACAGAAAAACAAGTAAAAGAATAGTTGCTAACACTGCAAGTGTACGAGAGCAATTTGTTAATATGATTGTGAGGAATAGTAATGTTGCACCACAGGTATGATTTTAAAATCTAACAATTCATTTTTGATCCAATTCTTTCATCATATCTATATTTTCTCATTTTCATTAAAAATTAACATATATATATACAATATATGTATATGTGTTCGTGCGTGTGCGTGTGTGTGTATGTGTGTGTGTGTGTGTGTGTGTATAACTTGAAATTTTGTATTGTAGAAACTGGTAGAAACACACACACACGCACGCGCGCGCGCGTGTTTATGTGTGTATATTTCTAAAATACAAAATATTAAATTTTCAAAAAATTCCAAAGTAATAGTAATATTTAGCCGTGAAATCGAAAAGATTCCTTAAATAAAGAAATGACCATTTTCGGCTCTAGCTGGATCTTCGTAGTGTAATAATAAAATAAAAATAATTCTTACTTTATATTATGTGCTATTGTTATTTACTATCATTGAAATACTATCATTCAAATTCATAATATTAATTATATTTTTTAAACTTATCAATATTATTTTTATAAATTATAATAATTATTATCATTAAAATAGATTACATCTATTTTATATAATAATAATTAAAGTTATCAATATTATTCATACAAATTATTGTAAATATTATTTGTACATATCTTTTTCATTTTGTTTTATAACAGGCTAGACGTTATACTTTGGAAGAAAAAATGTTTTGCATTGGAATTTACCGTAGATCCCGTGCTTCATATAAATACCTATCCAAATATCTCTCATGTCCTTCTATTACAACTTTAGACACGGCACTGGAACATATTCCCTTAAATTCTGGATGCAACAATATTATTCAGAAATATCTGAAGTTAGTTGTACAAGAAATTGAAGAAAAAGATTTATATTGTATATTGATTTGGGATGAAATGTCCATCCAATCTGCTGTGTATTATAATTCGAAAAACGATAAAGTTATTGGCTTTGAAGATTGGGGCATGAAACGAACCCGAAAATTTGCTGATCACGCAATAGTGTTTTATATAAGATGTCTTTCTTCGGGTAATCACATGCCCATTGGATACGGATTTTGCAACAGTACAACAAATACACCACAACTTGTAAGGTGCATCAAACAGTGGTTGACGATTCTTATAAAGTGTGGGTTGAAACCAGTAGCAACAGTATGTGATCAAGGAGCTACGAATGTAGCAGCTATTAACTCATTAATTCATGAAGCCAACCTTTCGCGACACAGAAGTCATAAGAATCCCAGTAAGTAACTCACATGCACGCACGCACTACCCATTTATGCACGTTTGCATTATATGTATAATATTATCTTTATTATTGTGCATTTTTATTCTGGATTTAATTA
>NW_011965637.1:9916-13383 GCF_000949405.1 Vollenhovia emeryi
TTTTTATCAATTTTTTTGCGAATTTAATAACTTCTTTCAAAATTTTTCCATATTTAGAAATATTCTTTCTATTCTTACAGAAAATACATTTCTTATACAAAAACAGGAAATTATTCCATTTTATGATTATGTTCACTTGCAGAAAGGAATACGCAATAATTTATTGACAAAAGATTTAATCATTAACAAAGATGTAAAAAAAGTGAACAAGCAATTTGTATCGTGGGATGATATTGTAACTATATATGAAATGGACAAATATTCATTTTTAAGGCAGCGGCAAATGCCCAAACTTACTGATAAACATATTTTTCCTCATATAATTCCGAAAATGAAAGTTAAATATGCTACACAAGTGCTTAGTCACTCAGTGGCAAATTTTATAGATGTGGTGTTAACTTTTAAACAAGGTAAAATATATAACTTACTGAAAAATAACATATAATAATCTACTATTAAAAATAAATATTGTCATAAATCATGTATATAATATTCAAATATCGAATCATTTAAGGTAGTATGGATACAAAAAAGGGCAAGATACATTTATCAGACAACGCTATCGCAACTTCAGAAACAATATTATTTTTTGACGAGCTTTTCGATTCTTTCAATGGGAAAAAAGGACAAGGACTTTCCAGTATTATAACTAATACGAGTAATCATATCAATTTTTGGAAAGAAGCATACAACAAACTTCGCAAAATGGAATTTGTCGAAAAGAAAACTCATAAAGTTATTAGAAGAAATTCGCCAAAATGTTTAGTAAATTGGATATGGACCATTCAAAGCGCAAATTATTTATGGGATATACTCCGAACATCGGGATTTTCATCATTTAATTTAAAACACATTAATCAAGATGTGTTGGAAAATTGCTTTGGTCAAATAAGAGATAACGGGCATAGAAATATTAATCCATCACCTTTCCAATTTTCCGCTGCATTTAAAACGCTTGTAACTACAAATTTGACATCTAATCATTCTTTATCATCAAATTGTGAAGAAAATAACGAAGGCACATCGTTAGCACTGCTACAATTATGTCGTGTTAACGATATTGCAAGAGAATCGGAACAAGATGATACTGATATTGAATGCGCTGAAGCGGCTATACCGAATGTACCTGCTGAAACGATGTTTGTGGATGCACAAAAGATAATATTTATCATTGAGAAAGACAAATCTGTAAAGGAATGTGAGGAATGTTTTAAGATCGTAAAACATAATATTTTGGGAAGTATTCAAAGTATGTTAGATCTTGCAGAATTAAAGTTTCCTGAATTTTGCCACGAGATAAAAGTAAAAGAAAAATTGGAAAATATTTTAAGTGAAGCATTTTCGACGTCCATGATGCATTGCTTCACTGTACGAAGTATTATCGTAGAAGTAACAGCAAAACAATTTATTTTACAATGGTGTACGTTTATAAACAAAATACTGAAGGGAAAAATACAAGAATGTGATACCTCTTTTATTTATAACCAGGCTAAAAGGATGTATTTGAAATATAAAAGAAAATAAATTCAGTTCTACATTTTAAGGTAAAAATATTATTAAAAGTTTTACATTTTATACATATTTTATATTTTAAAATTTTATAAAAATAATTTTAAAAATTCCATTTTCTATTTCTTTTACAGTTTGCACGATATTGTTTCTGGATTAAAGTTCGGAATTAAAGTTTTCCTTTCTGTACCCATATTTTGTTTGGTTCATAAATCGAGAATTATAAGTATTCTGGATCTTGCACCTCTCGGGCTTGGTAAGTTTGATGTAATATTTCTTGAAAGATTAAAAATAGATATATTTTATTCTCTTTACATATATTTACTTATTTTCTTTTACAGCATTTTACAGTTTGCACGATATTGTTTCTGGAGTTCGGAATTAAAGTTTTCCTTTCTGTACCCATATTTTGTTTGATTACTATAAAGAAGGGAGGTTTGTTCGGTTTAGAACATTTGCAAAAGCTGACTCTGTCACACAATCGGATCTCCACGATCGAGCCGTATGAGATATGTGCAGAGAGATGATAAAGCTGTTAGTATTGTTTTCATAATTGCCCGAGATAATTTATCACCTCTGTGTCGCAAATATTACTATTAAATGGTTCGTATGATTGTAAATTTTTATCTTTATTTCAGAGACTTGTCACACAATGAATTGACCTCTATAGATCGGGGCTCGTTCGAATATCTCACGAAGGTCGAGAAGATTAAGTTAGATAATAATTGCATACGTCTCGGATGGAGCGTTTAATTTTACAACAAACCTTCATATCCTGTATGTGTAATATAAGTGTTATTTAATGTTTGCTCCCGTGTTACTGTGTTACAAATGGTATCTTGCTTTTAAGGGAACTTAATTCGGACAAGATATCCTATATGATAGAGGATATCAGCGGCGCGTTCTCTCCGCTCAGTCAGTTGTGGAAATTGGATTTAGCGCACAACAGAATAAAATCCATAAATGAAAACTTGGTTGCTTTTGCCGGTCTGAGTCACCTTGTCGAGTTTGACTTATTCAGGAACAACGTTACGTCTATTCAAGAAAATGCGTTCCTCTTAATGTCTAATCTGAGCAAATTTAAGATGAACACCGGTAGGTTTAAAGTTGTACATTATACATGACATTTTATTTTTGCTATCTTCTGTTATTATTAATTATCTTGCTTATTTACACACAGGAGCTTTGGTTTGCAACTGTGGACTTCAATGGCTAAGCATGTGGTTGCGAAAACATCCTTACATTATATCTTCACGTTTATTAGAGGAGGTCGTGGTGAGCTCTATCAATAACGAGGAAGAAACGGGAACTCTAAACGTCAACGATCCTCTCTTGCATTACACGAATCATGACATGCGAGTGAAAATACTAATAACGCAATCTGAAAGGGAAACGCGGGCCGACGCGTGAGTAAGCGGAGTTAACGCGTCGCGTTTCCGCAACGTGAGTATTCGTGTATTTCATTGTATGGCATAGTTACTGTGAAAACAATTGTTAAAGATAAGGATAGTTTTTGGGCCGTTATTGTGAAATGATCCCTTAAGTCGACATAAGAAACATCGAACGGTGTGAAATGTAAATAACTAGACTAAGATTATATTATAAAGCTAGTATATTATTACCAGCGCGTATCACTCATTCGGCGTCTCTGGGAAATGCTCGTATATTTCTATTTTCCTGATGATTTTCGGACACGCAGTATTCAGGCAAGCAGGAAATTCTGCCATTTTTTCTGTTATATTCCCCGTTTCCTATTTTCTTTTATACTTGTTTCTTTTTCCAGCAGTATTCTCAAAACTGTCAAAGTTTAGTCAATTGTGAATTATATAAATCTTAGAGTTTTAATATAATATATGTAAATGTTTGTGAACAATATACGAATATTATTCTGAAGTGATCAAGTTCTGGGAAACATATACAGGATGTTATAAAAGTCTGGAAACGGTCAAGTATCTCGA
>NW_011965637.1:13528-14935 GCF_000949405.1 Vollenhovia emeryi
GAACGAACCGTTTTTGAGAAATATGTTTAAAACCAAAGTTGTAGGGTTTTAAAAGTTCTATTCCACTCTAGGTCAAATGGATATGATCGTTGAATAGATCTTTTAAAACTCTACAACTTTGGTTAGAAACATTCTCTCAAAAACGTTTCGTTTTCGAGATATTTGACCGTTTCCAGACTTTTCTAACATACTGTATAAAATTTACATTAAATAATTATTAGGCTACAAGGAACTAGCCCTAACCGATAATTGGTATATTCATATTTAATTACAAGTTCCGCTTTGTTATCTCGCTATGTATAGTACTAGCAAAGTGTGTCAGAAAACCACTTACACTAATTACATCGTCAAACACGATGGAACATCCACTGTTCGCATAGCATGTAGTCGATAAACGTATACTCGATCATCGTACAAGCATTTCTCCGAACGTAGCCATTGCGACGCGCGCGAGGATATTGCTATAAACTCTAAAGCGTCGTCTACAATACATGGAGTAAGCCTGGAGTAAGGAGTAGGAGTAAAGAAATAAATTAGTTTTATTTCTTACTTCTACTTCAGCTCTTACGCTTATTCTCGGTAAATCAAAATGCCATCGGCCAGTATTACAAATACTTTAACAATTATGCCTGTATTTCAGCTTCTTTACATCAAAAGCTAAAAGTTATTGTTCTCTCTTACTCCTTACTCCAAGCTTATTCCACGTATTGTAGACGACGCTTAAAAGCCACTTCCGAAAGTTCGAAGGCACTGTATATTAGACCAGCCTTTGCGATAGATCAATCGCCAATCAAACCAATCAGGATGCAGAGTTTTAAATGACTTCAAGCTAAATTCTGATTGGTTCGCGTAAGCAATCCAGTATGAAAAATAGTATCGTGTGCCGTTGACTTTACTTCGTAGTCGCACGCGACGCCGAACCGCTGAATATTCTGAATTATTTTAATTCGTTTACTTGATCAAAATGTTGCTCACTACTAATAGATACGTTGTGTTCCAGATATGTAGGATCTTTAGCTTTCGTAGGCATTTTCGTTAGTATTAATATCAACTAAGTTGAAACGCATACAACATGAGAGACTTTACGTATAATCTTCCATATACTATTACGTAGTTTACGTTGTTTTTAAGGTTTAAGTAGCGTCGGGTTCTTGAGGTTTTTCAATATATTACGGAAGATGTAAAAATTTATTTCTGTTTTTCACCGTGATTTCTATATTTGCATACAGAAGTCTGATTACGAGACACGTTGAAATTAGACAATTTCTCACAATTCTTCATTTTACGACAATGTACAAACGTTATTTTATATCGATATTTTTATTGCAATGTCTCATTTTATTCAATTTTGTCAGCTTAAAGTATACTTGTTATATAGTATTGTGTACAAATACAAGTAATCATCTA
>NW_011965638.1:0-7444 GCF_000949405.1 Vollenhovia emeryi
CTCTACGTTGCGAAGAATTTACTTAACATACAATCTAAATTCACGTATGTTAACATATATTTTTATACGATTGTTACGTTTTCAGTGTTATGTAAGTCTGCGAGTTTACAAATCTCGTTCCTTGTATGAAATGATAATGAATAAGCGCACTTTAGTGCCAACTTAAAGAAGCATTTTTGTTTGTGCAGTATCTATTATCTGTGTAACATGATACCCGTTCTGTAATGCTAGAGAAACCAAGCTCCTTTAAACAGAGGCGAAACTATTCCTAATTAATTTTATTTCATTCAAGGTACGAGAGTCGTGCCGAGGACGACACCGCCCAGCATACGCTGGGCGAGTGTCCAGCGTGGGCGGGCGAGAGGGAGTCCCTCGTCCGCGTATTGGGGCAGGACCTCTCCCTTCCGGCGGTGATTATCCTTAGCAAACAACTTACAATAATTGTATTATAGACTTTCACAGGAGACGTTTCACATACATCTCATGCGGGGTTTACAATGCGAGCGGCAGAGTCGTATTAGTGATAATAATCGATTCTGGTTGGTCAATTCTTATGTTTCTGACGGAATTGACGAATCACAGTCGATAATTCTTACGACTACGAGTCTGCGACTCGCGATGTAGACCACTCATCGCAGTCAGCGTTATAAGATTCACCAGCGAAATTTACAGCATTGATATTAATTCCTTCTCGACAGCATGCCATAAGAAAAGCACACAATTGCCATACCTGTAAATAACATAAAGATGTTCTATCATTGGCATTTCTCCGTACTGCCAAATGTATATATGACAAACATTCTAACCTCATACACGTGAGAGTATCTTAATGCTCCATTGTCATAACTTTCGTACCGAATATATCCGTCAATTTCTAGAATCTCGTTCTTGGAATGAAGTAACACCGAGCGTACTTTCGTTCTAACTTAAGGTAGTACTGCCACTTTGGCAGTACGGAGCAGTTCCTGTTTTGTATGTGATCAGATACGTGCTCACGTATAGGTTAAGTTACCAAGCTCCTTTAAATTATGACAGAAGTTTACTTATACTCATTGTTACTCTGTTCAAAGAACGAATTTCGGGAAATTGACATATATTTAGTACGAAAAATATGATAAGGGTGTACTAGGATACTGTGGCACACATTAGGTTTAAACATCTGTTCTGTGAACACCTGGTAGCAGAGAGGAATGCAATGATGTATTGTAAGGAATAGGTGAGAGACGCGCCGGCGCAGATCACCCATTCTATCGAGCACTGGATTGCGCATGTCGCAGAAGCGAGCGGCCAGTAAAACGGCGCTTCGTATCGCGCAGGCGCGAACCCGCGGAGCGAGCGTACGTGCTTCCCGATCGCGGAAATTGGAGCACTCTCCGTCGTGAAGGAATAGCGCGCGGTGCTGTTCCGAGAGCCTTTGTATCAGCCAAGTGTAAAGACATTGAACATTAAACTAGAGTCTGTGTTTCAGTAAAATAGTTTATTAGTACCAGTTCTTCTCGAGCCTTAAATCCAACCAACCGACCATCCCTGATCCTATCCTCCGTCGCCTCTTATTAAAGAGAGACTTCGGGGAATTCCTCGTAAACCCCTTTCAGTTATTTCAGAAATGGGATTCCAACCCACTATCCGCCTCAGGAGGACCGAGAAGAACTCCAGAAACGTGTGGAAGAGACACGCCAGAAACTAGCCATGGACAAGGCAAAGTTTGAAGCGTGTACGTTGGAGCAGCTACAAGAAGAATCAAATAAGTACGGTTTGCCCGTTACAGGTGACCGGAAAACGCTTATTGAAAACATCATTTGGCACCTCGGGCAACGGGGGCCTCGTGACTTGCAGGATGAGGCGGCGAGGGCAGTGGCGGCGAGCCAACAAAGGAAGGCCTCGACAGGCTCCTTGGACCAGGCATCAACGCCCCTGCTGCGCCAAGTCCTGGCGGCAATCGAGGGGATGCTCGAGCAGCAGAGGTTGGCGCATCAGCTGCAACAGGAGCAGTTCGAAAGGCTGTTAATTACGGCCACAAGAAGCGTGGTGGAGCCGATGACCAGACCTACCGTGGGCGCAGCCGAGAACCAGGAGGTGGCCAACCCACAGGCCAGCTCAACGCCCGTGCGGACCCCGACGCTTCCGAGAAGCGCTGGAGATGGCCCGCCGGTTGGAAGCCTGGTAAATTGCCTTTCCTCGCAGATCCCGGAGTTCGCAGGCGAGGAAGACGACCACGTACAGGCATGGACGAGACGGGTGGACAAAGTCGCCCAAGTCCACGGCGCGACGGACGGCGTGACTTTGCTGGCAGCATCGAGCAAACTCACCAAGTCCGCGCGGAGATGGTACGAGCTCCAGACCGGACCAGCCATTGAATCCTGGGCCGGCCTACGTCTGGAATTAATCAAGGTATTCGACAGGAAAATACCATTCTATAAAGCGATGCAGAAGATTGAAGCCAGGAAGTGGCAGTCGGGGAAGGAAACCTTCGACCGCTACGCGATCGAGAAATTGGCGCTGATACAGGTACTCAACCTACTTGAGCCCGATTCCATCCAGCTTCTGATAGGCGGAATCAACAACAGCGCGGTCAAGGCTACAGCACTCTCGATCTCGGCGGAGCCACTCAATAGCTTCCTAGAAAGGATGAGAAGCATAGCAGAAGGTGTAGTCGACCTGGAGAAGAAAACGGCGTCGTCGGGGACGAGCGCCAAACCAAAAGGTGACTCACCATGCCGGAATTGCGGCACCAAGGGCCACACCATGAAGGAATGCCACGCAGAGCCAAGCTGTTTTTACTGTAAAAGGAAGGGGCATCGACGGTTCGAATGTCCGGCCCTGAAGCGGAAGGAGGAGAAGCCGGGAACGTCGTCCGCAACGGCCAAAGCAGCGGCGAGCGTGACGCAGGAGCCGTCATCAGCGGACGAGGTCGTGGCGTCGGTGGAGCAGCCAAGGAACCGCCTCGAGATCACCGATCCTCTGGTAGAAGTAGAAGACATCAACGGTGAGCGATGTAACTTACTAGCGTTGGTGGATACAGGAAGCCCTGTGTCATTCGCGAAATTTAGTGTTTATGAACGGTGGATAAAGCCGTTAAACTTAGAGTTAGCCCCGTATAAAAATCGACTTAGAAACCTAAGCGATCAAACATTAGAAGTCGTCGGGACCGTTAAGGCCAAAGTGAGTTTACCATTAATACCGAACCGAGCTTTCGAAGTAAATTTACACGTTCTCAAGGAGAACACTTTCGAAGGAGATATTATTCTCGGTAGAGAATTCCTAAAGGAACATAAACTCACTCTGATCTTCAAGCCGACGAGTCAAGGTGAGAGGGAAAACGTCAAGTTGTTTGCCCAACTTCCCTTGTGCGTGGAATCGAACATTCCAGAGTCTTTAGAGGAGACGATCGACAATAACAGTACAGACTTGGACGAAACAGACAAACGAAAATTGAAGGACGTAATCATAAACGAACGAACAAAGGAATGCGTACCTGTAGACGACGGGTACGAGATTCAAGTTCGGCTGAAGGATACCTCGACGTACTCCTTCTCGCCGAGACGATTTGCGTACGCGGAGCGACTTCAAATAAGAGAAGTCGTAGACGATCTCTTAGCCCGCGGAATCGTTAAGCCGAGCACTTCACCGTACTGCGCCCGGGTGGTGCCTGTACGGAAACGAAACGGGCAGATGAGACTTTGCGTTGACCTCAGGCCGTTGAATGCGAGAGTCGAACGGCAAAAATACCCGTTCCCGGTAATTGAGGAGTGCTTGACTAGGCTAAGCGACAAGACCATATTTACACTGCTAGATTTAAAAGATAGCTTCCACCAAATAAAAGTGGAGAAAAACTCGACCAAGTACTTTGCCTTTGCGACGCCGGACGGGCAGTACGAATACACGCGATTACCTTTTGGCTTTTGTGAATCTCCCGCGGAATTCCAGAAGCGCTTAATACAGATTCTCCGCCCATTGATCCGCGACGATAAAGTCTTGATATACATGGACGATGTACTAATAGCGTCCCGTTCGAGTGAGCAGAATCTAGAGGATCTACGAGAGGTCCTTCAGATTCTCCGAAAGTACGGCTTCGAATTAAATTATAAGAAATGTCAATTCCTGAAAAAGGAAATAGAGTTTTTAGGGTATATGATATCCGCTGACGGAATCAGCTTGAGCCCTAGGCATACGGACGCGATCCGAAATTTTAAGCAACCGCGAACCGTGTTAGAAGTCCAAAGATTTTTAGGATTAACTAATTACTTCCGGCGATTTATAAAAGGATTCGCGCACATTGCAAAGCCAATACAGGACTTAGTAAAGCGAGACGTACCGTTCAACTTCGACGACCGTTGCGTCGAAGCGTTCAATAAATTAAAGCAGGAACTGACCTCAGCTCCGGTGCTGCAGTTATATAATCCGGCCGCGCCGACAGAACTGCACACTGACGCCTGTAGTACGGGCCTGGGAGGGATCCTCCTGCAGAAACAGAAAAATAATTTATAGTCTCCCGTCGCTTACTATAGTCAAGGCACGAATCAAGCCGAGAAGCGTTACCACAGCTACGAGCTGGAAATGCTGGGCAATCGTAAGATCAGTCGAGCGTTTCCATCTCTACCTCTACGGGTTGGAGTTCGCCATAGTGACGGATTGCAACGCGCTAGTATACGCGATGAACAAGGCGAACCTCAATCCGCGGATAGCGAGATGGACGCTGATGCTCCAGAATTATAAGTTCCGTGTGACTCACCGTCCGGGCAAGCGCATGGCACACGTAGATGCTTTGAGCAGATGCACAGCCTATGTGCACGAAATGCCGCTCGAACGGGAGTTGGAGCTCAGACAGCTGACTGATCCGAGAATTCTGGAGATCAGCAAGAAATTAGAATTAAGCGAGGACAAAAAGTTCGATTTGATTAACGGTCTAGTATACAAGAAAGATGAGAACCAGAAGAAGTTCGTTGTGCCCGATTCACTAATTACAAGCTTGATCCGAGCGCACCATGATGAGATGGCGCATTGCGGACCGGAAAAGACTTATAAGGGAATCGCGGAGAACTTCTGGTTCCCATCTATGCGGAAAGAAATCCATAATTATGTAGAAAATTGTCTCACCTGTGTGATGGCGAACAGCGCATCGAATAGGCTCGAGGGCGAGACGCAACTTGCCCCGCTTCCTGCCGCGCCGATGGAAGCGGTGCACGTCGACCACCTCGGTCCACTGCCCGAGTCCGCCGACGGATTCCGGCACGTGTTAGTAGCGGTCGACGCGTTCACCCGGTTCACGTGGCTGCATGCTATAAAGTCCACAGGATCTAAAGAGGCAATAAAGTATTTAAACGAAATTTTTAATACATTCGGCAGACCGACAGAATTGATTTCAGACAGGGGAACCGCGTTCACTTCGAAAAAATTCGCGGACTTCGCGGAAAGGCTTCGGGTTAAACACCGAAAAGTAGCCGTGGCCGCCCCGTGGGCTAACGGCATAGTCGAACGGGTGAATCGATTTATAAAGACGTCACTCATTAAATTGATTATCGAGCCGGCCGAGTGGAAACCGAAATTAGGCACGATTCAATATGTAATAAATAATACTCACCACTCAGGCGTGAAAACCACTCCCGCTAAGTTGCTGCTTGGCTACGACCTGCGGAACCACTCAGATTTCGCGCTCGCTCAGCTCACGAAAGCGCTGGCGGAAACGGAATCTGACCTGCAAAAGGAAAGAGAATTAAGTAGAGATTCAGCGCAAGCTGCGACTAAACTTTTGCGGGAATATAATAAAAAGTATTTCGACAGCCGACACAAAAAACCGTCGATCTACCGCGACGGCGATTATGTACTAATTAGAAACGACCGAAATAAACCCGGCGAAAGTACTAAGATTAAACCCGGCTATAAAGGACCGTACCAAATCGCTAAAGTATTGGGGAATAACCGATACGTGGTTAGGGACATACCTGGTTTCAGCCACACCCAAAAGCCCCTTGACACGATCCTTTCCTCCGACAGGTTGAAGCCCTGGATACGGATCGGCGATGCTAAAACCGAAAAGTAGAATTAGGTCTACGCGAGCGAAATCAGATAAGTGAATCTGTAATTACCTGAGCCAGAACCACAAGCCGACGAGATACCACACGACGTCACGCTACTGCGTATCGAGAGTAAGGGTACTCATTCGTCCCTTGTGATCCCGGCTGAGAGCAAGTAGTATTAAGTAGAATTAAGTTAGAATTAAGAAATAGGCCTAACCTAAATATAAGAGACAGCGCGCGAGCTAAGATAAGAAATCCAAAGAATTGACACACCCACGAAAGAAGGGGAGGATAAATATACTTACCTCGTGACAGTGACCCCCGATTTGAGAACCGCTGTGGAAAGGCTGCAACTACGCGACGTAAGTTGAAAGCCAGAACGGCCGAGCTGTAAGGAATAGGTGAGAGACGCGCCGGCGCAGATCACCCATTCTATCGAGCACTGGATTGCGCATGTCGCAGAAGCGAGCGGCCAGTAAAACGGCGCTTCGTATCGCGCAGGCGCGAACCCGCGGAGCGAGCGTACGTGCTTCCCGATCGCGGAAATCGGAGCACTCTCCGTCGTGAAGGAATAGCGCGCGGTGCTGTTCCGAGAGCCTTTGTATCAGCCAAGTGTAAAGACATTGAACATTAAACTAGAGTCTGTGTTTCAGTAAAATAGTTTATTAGTACCAGTTCTTCTCGAGCCTTAAATCCAACCAACCGACCATCCCTGATCCTATCCTCCGTCGCCTCTTATTAAAGAGAGACTTCGGGGAATTCCTCGTAAACCCCTTTCAGTATCATGTTTTTGAGTTGTACAGGTTTTGCATTTGTGTGTTTCTCGTATGGCACGCTGTCCGGTGAGGATTAATAATTATATTCTACAATTTGGCATCTGAGCCCTATAACGCTGAGATGTATGTGGGATGTCTCTTGCGACAGCGTATAAAGCAATTATTAATTGCTTATAGAAAGCGTTGGACACGACAAGAGGTATAAAAATTGCTAATTGTTGGAAATCCCCGTATTCCCCTTGACTCGTGTGGGAATTCCTTGGCGCTCGATCTGAGCCGCGATCACGCATAAGGCCGCGTGCTCCGCAAGGACAAGTCGGGGGGCGAGACGCGTAAACAGTGTATACGCCGCCGAGTGAGTCGCGTTCGGCAGTCGTGTCCGAGCACTTCGTTCCGCGCACGGCTGATTCGCGCTATTATCGCTCGGCTGTGCTTTCGAGTGCGATACTCTTTATACACCAGTAACGATTCGCTCAGCTGTAAACTCGAGTGCGATCGTTGCATAGTCAATAGAATAAATCCACCCTTTTGTTCGCAATTTACTCATTATTCTTGTTTGTCCGACTTTATGAGCCTTCCTTGCCGCTCCCGCTCGTCAGTGCTCCGTGAGTTCCGACGTGCCTAGCGATCGCGCGGACGCGCTGGCATTCG
>NW_011965639.1:0-2125 GCF_000949405.1 Vollenhovia emeryi
AAATATATTTTTAATACATTTGAAAATTATAATTAACATTTATATTAAAATTAAATATTGTTTTGGTAAAAACGTGAACATGTGTGTACAAACATATTTTCCCACACAGCAAAACAAGTTTCAGAAAGCTCTCCGAAAGATGACTTGGAAATTAATATTGAAATGTAAAATTGAAATCATTCAGAAATATCTTTGAAACGTTTCATCAAAATCACATGTCATTGAAAGCTTTCCAAAAGATACCTTGGAAATTAATATTGAAATGTAACATTGAAATCATTCAGAAGGATTTCTGAAACGTTTTATCGAAATCATTTATGATCCTTCTCACTGAAATATTTCAGAAATATTACAAAACATTTCAGAGAAATATTTCGTACGTAATCTCTAAAATATTGAAAGCTATCCAACATACAGGGTGGGGAAAAAGTACCGGACCGGTGAAATATCTCGACAAATATAGGAGATACGAAAAAATGTTTCAGACAAAAGTTGTATGGTTTTAAAAGGGCTATATAACGGTAAAATAAATTTTCGAAAAAAATTAATTTTTTATGGTTATATAGAGGTCGCCGTCATTTTTTAAAATGGAACTCCCTATTGTTTATTATACTATTTAATTCTACTAATTAATATAAACAACTTTGGTCTGAAACATTTTTTGATTTGCCTAATACTTTTTGAGATATTCAAGAGAAAATTTATAACTTTTTCAATGTTTAGCTTATAATCTCTCGATAACTGTTTGTCGGAGGGAAAAGTAGTACTTTTTCCCTTGCGAAAAACAGGACTTTTTTACTTGATTTAGTCTCAGGAATATGCTGTTGCAATGGTGTTTCAATTATTGAAAAATTTTGTGTATGTAAATTTTATGTGTTGCAATATTGGAACACTTTTACAACTGCATATTCCTGAGACTAAATCAAGTAAAAAAGTCCTATACTACTTTTCCCTCCGACAAACAGTTATCGAGAGATTATAAGCTAAACATTGAAAAAGTTATAAGTTTTCTCTTGAATATCTCAAAAAGTATTAGGCAAATAAAAAAATGTTTCAGACAAAAGTTGTTCATATTAATTAGTAGAATAAAATAGTATAATAAACAGTAGGGAGTTCCATTTAAAAAAATGACGGCGACCTCCATATAACCATAAAAAATTAATTTTTTTCGAAAATTTATTTTACCGTTATATAGCCCTTTCAAAACCGTACAACTTTTGTCTGAAACATTTTTCCGTATCTCCTATATTTGTCGAGATATTTCACCGGTCCGGTACTTTTTCCCCACCCTGTATAACTTGGAAATTAATATTGAAATGTAATATACATAGAAATCATTCAGAACTATTTCTGAAGCATTTAAGAGATATTTCCGAAGCATTTAAGAGATATTTCTGAAGCATTTCAGAAATATTTCCGACGCATTTCAGAAATATTTCCGAAGCATTTAAGAGATATTTCTGAAGCATTTCAGAAATATTTCAGAAACATTTATGATATCACGAGACACGGTAGTGTCTCGCGCCAAGTATAAGCGATTAAGTATAAGCGACAAACTAAACCACGCACGCGACGCCGACCGTGTAGTTTACGCGAGTACGCGAGTTGACGGGCCCTCAGAATTTCGGATCTCAACAACGGCTGATCCGACGAACTTGAGACTGCGCTTAATCGATAGCTTGGGTACGATTTGTATAATAAAAGTGTTTTTACTTTTCTCCTACGTGCCCCGTGTGTGGAGATATTGCTTGCAATGCAGAGTCCGCAGTTATGAATTCGCGTTTAAGAAACGTCGTCCACGTCGTCGTCGTCGTCGTCGTCGTCGTCGTCGTCAACCACCAGAATTCCATTTCATATTTCTGCCGCACGTGGCGCTCGCAAGCGCGGCTGACGTGACTAACGTTACCGACTTATACGAGCGCCGGTAAATAGAGTGAACCTAATCTTATTGTGCCGATTTATTTAATAATAACGTGTCTCGTGATAACGTGTCTCGTGAGGTCTCGTGATTGATATATCTAGGTGTATTAATACCTTGAACTCGATGTCCACGTATCCCAGGTCGCCGTTGACGACGTCCAGACAGTGCGCTCCGTAGTTTTCGGTGTCTAGGTGTATTAATACC
>NW_011965639.1:4690-7451 GCF_000949405.1 Vollenhovia emeryi
CTCATCTACGCGGACATTTCATGTATCTGAAACATGTCTGAAATATTTTTTTGAAAGGTTTCATATTTCATTGACAGCTTTTTGAGAGCTTTCTGAAATATTTCGGTGCTGTGTGGGTATCTATATATTGTCTGTCATAGATATCCATTAGACATCTATAATAGATTTACAGACGATATATTTATCGCGGAAATAATATGGAGTTCTATTAGAGGTCTATTCAACATCCATCGTGGAGATAGATTTCCATGGAACTATGGAGGTTATATGGACGTCCAATGGACGTCATGTTCTGTGTGAGTATAGTTGTATACATATAACTATAAATATATTCGTCTATGATAAATATTAATAAATATGTATATGAACAAATATATTTTATGCGACTTTTATTTAATATATATGTATTTAATTAAATATATACAACTCTCCCTTCACAGAGTTATCTATATTTCATATAATGCCCAATATTGGGTGTAAAAATTAATACCTATAATGATGAGAACGAAATTTTTGTAAGCTCTATGTTGTCGAGATTTGCTCAGATCCGGAAAGATCTGCTCAGATCTGGAAAGATCTGACGCATAATGTCTGCTCAAATCTTTTAGAAGATCTGATGTCAGATTAGATCCGAAGAGATCTGATTCGATCTGCAACCCAACTTTGCAAACTAAGAATGATCAGATTTGGTGAGATCAATATATGTCTGGTTGGGTCTGACTAAACCTGGTGAGATCTGATGCGTATCTCAGGAGATCGGAAGAGATCCGACTGGACTTGCGATTCAATATCGAACAGCAGCAATGGTCAGATCTTGTGAAATCGGACTAAAGTTTAGCATGTCTGGCTGGATCTGATCAGATCTGGCCATGCAGATCTGACGAGATAAAATTTTGTCCAATCAGATCTGACTTTACTATAATTTCAGATCTCGTTGTATCTCATTTTATCAAATCAGACATGGTCAGATCTCCTCCATTTTTTCCCGGGACGATACCAGACAAGAGTCCTTTGTTTATACAGATTATTGATTTCATGCCGGACTCTTGCGGACCACCGTCGTGTCACATGCCATGTTTAATTTCCTTATGATTAGATACGTTATTGACAACTAATACCGTGTCTTTCATTCCTGCGGGCATGCACGAGTGTGTGCGAATGCGTGTGGGAGTTGAGGAATCGCTATGGTCGACGCTATTTTACATACGTGGGCGCGACATTTTGGGAGCTCGTCCGAAATTCGGACGGTTTCCATGGCGATGAGGTCGAAAAGGAAACTCCTGAAAAATCTGGAGTCTACGTCCGAGATAACGTCCGTCGAAGCCGTTCTATAGGAAACAAAGCATATGCAGGAGGACCAGATTCGCTTCCAGTTGGAGGTGACCGCTGCTCTTCGTCAAAGGGACCAGGAGCTGCTGCTGCTCCGGGTACATAACAGCTAAATCCTTCTATATAATATTAATAAAGAATGCGGGGAGTCAGGGGCGAGCCGCGAATTCGTGGGGCGCGGGGACGCGCATTCGGTACTCGGTTACAAATTAAAACCCGATACGTATGACGGAACGGCTTCATTCAGGGAGTTTTTCTCAAAATTTAATTTAATCGCGTGTATTAATTTGTTACGTGGACTCCACAATTTCTCTCTTTCTGAAAACCATCTCTCCCCCTTGAAAACTAATTTTAGAAATCAGCCGATATCGACTAACTATCGCACGAATCCCTTCCCCACAAAAATTGTTTGTCAAAGTTTCACTTTTCGAAACTCGAAACGTAAAGTGATTAGATTGTTGCTGGTCGATAGCCGTTGAAAGATAAAAAAGGGGAGAAATAACAGATAGGATGGGATCAGGCCCTTCAGACGGCAATTTCGAAATACTTTCACAGATATTGGTCCTAGTTCGTTCCTTCATAAACGCCGACCCGTAATCTTGACGATAACGTTGCCGGGCCGCAAGCCGCGGACCGCCCTTATCATACATAAGTGCGATCCGAGATACAAAAAGGGACTCCTAAAATCCATACTTCGATCAAAAATCTAACACCCTAAAGTGAAACTCGGGGTTTTTCGAAAGCCGCTGAAGGAAATGATGCCCATAAACAAATATCAATCACGACGAGAAGGCGACGACTTAGTGGTCGGGTTGCCAATAGGAAAAGACAACTCCATGACGCCAGTAGGGTATATATGAGAGTTCTGGATCACTTTTTGGGAAGGGATATGGGGAAGGGAGGGGATATGGGACTGGGCCCGACGCTGCGGCAGATTTTCTACACAGTAAACAGATTAGTGGAGGATTAAAATTTTTTACTGGTTGGGGGAGAAACTCTGTTGGAGATATAGAATTGTAGTTTGTAAATGTAACTAACAAATATTTTAGAAAATGTCAACGATTTCTCTGTATTTTCTATCGTATTAGCGCACATAAGGGGGAAAAGAGTGTGATGAAAAAATAATTTATTCTTGGAACAATGTTTTATTTATATTTTTAAATGTAACTAACAATATATTTTCTATCGCATTTTATCTTATTCTATATGAGTGGGCGGAGGAAGATGTAGGATTAAGGGTGGGGTAAGTTAAAAATTTTCCTGGGACTTCAACTAGTAAAGGCGCCCTCAGAGTTTCAGTCGTCGCCGTCGAAGTGAGTCGATTTCTCCGGTGTTTCCAATACAGTGTTAGAAGAATGAATCACTACGTTCCTCTGGATATGTCGTCCAAGAAACAGTGTAACGCGTAAGTACCGTAAAGTTATATATTGCA
>NW_011965640.1:0-3014 GCF_000949405.1 Vollenhovia emeryi
CATGTATACGTGAAGACAGTATGTTCCGCCCCCCCTTCGGGGGGGGGGGCTCCACTTCGTTAAAAATAACCCTACCCACCCAATGTCAGAGGTGTGGAGTGGATCTCGCTTCACGTGGAAAGTTGCAAACCCATGTGGAACAGTATAACGGCGGAAGTACATGCGTGGAGACAGTATGTTCCGCCCCCCCCTCCGGGGGGCTCCACTTCGTTAAGATATAACCCTACCCAAACCATGTCTGAGGTGTGGAGTGGATCTCGCTTCACGTGGAAAGTCGCAAACCCATGTTGTGTTGCTACATTTCGTCGGTATGATAGATTTCCTAACTCTAAAAGTTGTCAACTTTAAAAATTAATATATCGCTTCGCAGGGCAGAGCGACGATTTTGTCTAAGGAAAAAGTTGTTTCTCGTTGAAAAACGCGTCGAATAAGACCAATTTGATTGATTTTGGAGGTGGGGCAGCTATACTGAAGAATTACTAAATATTTATTATTTGTATCCTTTCTCAGCTTGTATCTCCGAAACTATTTGAGTCCGGCCCTTATATACATATATGAAATGACTCGGGAAGACATCCCCAACAACATATTTAAAAATCAAGCAAATGGGAGAGGAGACCCCTTTTATGCATAATTACCTTAATTTTCAACAGGCTGCACTGCAAAAACAAGTGTATATAAGATAAATACATAATATTGTATAATACATTTCGTAGATACTTGACCGAAGATACCTGAACTGACGATAAGTTACATACCTTCTACTTTGAATATGAGGTTCTAAGAATTGCAGAGCTTTATACCCAGATCACTAGGAGTTGGTTGTTTTGAGGAACCTGAGCCGGAAGGAAGTCCTGTTTTTAATGTTTGTCTTTCACGAATGAAACGTTCTCGCAATTGGTCCCATCTGTGTTCGCAATCAGCAGCTGTATAATAACACAGAGCTCGGCGAGATAGGTCACTTCGCGGCCGATTTTCAGTTGACTCCGTCCGCCGCTGTTCCCTCTACCTCGCCGTCCTGCCCTCGAAACCCACGAGCCGCTCGGGGCTCAGGAGCGTAAATGCGTTTTCCAATAGCTTTCCTCGTCACCCTTGAGGTACTGTTGTTAACGCGTTAGTTTTATTGTGGTATCCCCAGTAGGCATAATCCACTGATGACTGATTTTATGTAACTGGGCAGAAGCAGAAATAAATGATGACTATTTAGACCGGTTTTTGGATGTTTTGGAATGTTTTCGGAACAATAGTACCTCGAAGGTGACGAGGAAAGCTATTGAAAACGCATTTACGCCCCTGAGCCCCGAGCGGCTCGTGGGCTTCGCGCGGGAGGTAAAGAGAACAGCGGTGGACGGAGTCAACTAAACATCGGCCGCGAAGTGACCCATCTCGCCGAGCTCTGTAATAACATATACGATTAAAATACATTATACGAGCCAAATAACTAAATAAAACTAATAACGCATACATACCTGTTGCATTCACCATTTGTGCAATACTGCATCATGAATTTTGCTTTTTTATCTTTGTGCACGACAAGCGCGGTATCCGCAGTTCAGGCACGCGCGCAGAAGACCGCCGGAACCGCTCAGCGCTGAGCGCGGAAATCGCGTAGCGCAGGTGCGAACACCTGCTGTAGGGGTCAAGGGTGACGGACGACACACAAAGAGAAACGCTCCGATTTGAACTCCGATTTGAACTTTCAAACACAGTAACTTTATTGTTCTCAAAACGAAAGGACGAAGGAGACTTTAGTTGCACACACGGGCGACTGCGGGGCAATAGGCGGCATAGGTCAAACGGTCGGACATCTTCCGAACCCGTAAATCCTGCTTGGTTGGCGCGGCGGAAATCTTGACGAGCGTTGCATTAACGCCCAGCCGATTCGGACAATCTTGCTCGCGAGGCCGGAAATCTTGTCGCGGAGCAGGGGGTTCTCGCGAGCGCGAACCGCCAAATGTTATGTCGTTACCGTGCCCGTGCAGCTATATCTCGCACCTTACAATCATTAAATCATTAAACACTTACCGCACACAAATTTGAACAAATACCGCACGCACGCAAGAGAAATCGCTTAATTAGTTAGATATATACAAGGGACCGCGTTTACCGGAGACGCGGATGAGCGGGTGGAACGGAGCGCGAGCACGTGGAGCGCGTCGAGAAGCCGTTCGCGAACCGTGGTGAGCACTAAACGGCGAGAGCGTCGAGAACGGCGCTGAAATTCCGGAAGAGAGATCCCGGTCGCGAGGTCCGCGTACAAGACAAGAGCGCGGGCACACGCGGAAGCGATGCAGGCAGTCTTTGTGCTTAAAGGGCGGACTCGCGCGGGGATGCTCACGTCACCTGTTGTAAGACGAGACTGAACGCGGAACGACTGATTCCGCGGGCGCGAAAAGGCGGCAGAAAGATAATTGGCCGAGCAACATCGCGCGACGCGATCACCGAATAAGATGCCGGCACAAAAACTCGGCCATACGCTCGACACGTGCCCGCGCCGTGCCATCGAGATCTAAACGGGCGCGAATTCTTGGGCCGAAGCGACAATAGATCGCGCTGCGATGCCGGATCGTATCGCAATCCTGAACAATCTTATCCTTATAATCAGGATTGTTTTTATTATACAGGGTGTCTGATGCAAAAGTAGCCAACTTGAAAATAATGGTAGATTGGGTTAAACTAAGGAGAAATATCATGTGCCGCGGTACAAAAGTAACAATAGGGTAATTATGGAGAATAGGAACTTTTCCGAATTTTGATATTTTCTTGCGGTTTTCTTGGTAAAAACCTTTGTTGTGACTCTGACAGTGATAATCAATCGGGGGAGCCCGAAAAATATGCACCCCCAGTGACCTTCAGAAGGTTAACCTGGGTTAACTGTTCTGTAAAGCAGATAATTTTCCATCATTTGTAAGTCCATACGCACACAAGAATATTGTGCTTTACAGAAATACGCAAACCCGATACAAAATGTGTCCGATCGGGCCTGTGTCCGATCGAGTCCGTGTCCTATCGGG
>NW_011965640.1:3902-5772 GCF_000949405.1 Vollenhovia emeryi
CGAGATACTATGTTTATGTTTCGGGTCGCTCGCGTTCGCTGCCGCGCTCGCCGCCCGCGCCGCGCTCCCCGCCGGGCCTAGGTTTTTTTTCCACCACGGTGTATCTCGCGCGTCGCTCCACCTCCCGCTCATCGATCGATTTTCTTAAATGCCTTCCGAGTCCGGCCTACCGTATTCTGCATCCTCCTTCGCTCAGACGTGTAAATTAATTACTCGATAACTATTGTTACTTTTGTACCGCGGCACTTGATATTTCTCCTTAGTTTAACCCAATCTACCACTATTTTCAAGTTGGCTACTTTTGCATCATACACCCTGTATAAATGTTCACATTTCTCGATTGCATCGATTAAGCGCTGGTCTATGGAGTCCATCGTGTGGAGTTATATAATATTTATATAATCTCATGCCTGTTCTCGATGAATGTCACTCTAACCTCTCTTCGTTATCATAACTTAAAAGTTCAAATTAACCAACTTTTACGGATTACGACGAGAACCCCAATGACCCAATCATTGTAGACTCTTTGATGGACTCACAGTCTTTTAACTTCTTACGTTTACGGTTATGGTTATGGATCTGTATTGGACCCGCGCCTTTAGACAGAATACGGCAACACTTTAAAAAATGAAGAATAGAGTCCGAGCCGGATGCAGTACAGCCGGGTTATGGAGAATTGACGGAGGAATTCAGTAGAGCAGCAACAATACCACTTTTAATAACACAGTATTTATTATTCGATACTCTTCGTCGCTCGTTATGAGTACTCTTCTAAGACAGAGGTTTATATATATAGTAAAGACCGTACAATACACGTCGACACACGTTCAGACAGGACGACTAGACAAGAGAAGAAGGCAGCAGCGCGCAGCGCGGCCGGAAGGGTCACACACAGGGGGGGGGGGCGGAGGAGAGTGAGTCGAACCACGCTGCACGAAACAAGTTGTGGGCGCGCAATTCAAATAGCATCATTCCAACACTCCCTCCCGACCACATAGTTGTTTCGTTAACTTAAGCAAGAAATGCCAGCAAGTACAACAGACTTCATAAACAGAAATTCCAGACATTACAAAAAAAAATTATATCATTCGTTCCATTCGTCACTCGTAAATTATTTAGATTCTTTTCGTTCAAAATCCGTCCCGTTAGACGTTTGTGAAGTTCAAGGGACAGGGGCTTTGTAAGGATATCTGCGATCAGATCCTTGGATGCTATCCATCTAACTGTAACAAGATTCTTGTTCACGCATTCCATAACACAGTGCTCGCGGACCTCAACCATATGTCTCAGCTTAGTTCCACCACCTGTCTTGGCACTGGCTTCAGCCGCCTTATTATCACACCATAGACGCATTGGGACACAAGATTTATTCAACATCCGTTTCAGAGAATTATGCAAGGCAACTATCTCCTGACAAGCCTCACCCATCGCCACACACTCTGCCTGACATGTAGATAGTGCCACATAGGGTTGCTTATACGTCCTCCAAGCAACTGAGTCACAGTAAAGCTTCACAACATATCCACATGTTGTCAGACTTCCTTTGCAATCTGCGAAACCAGCATCCGAAAAGGCTTCAAAGTCATTTCCATGGGCCAACATGTTCAAATCTTGGTTTTTAGTCCCCTTTAGGCACCCGAACACTCGTTTGACACCCTTCCAATTATCCTCAGTTGGACCCATCCGATGTCTACCGAGCACGTTCACCGTGCAGGAAATGTCCGGTCGTGTTGCGCCTGCCAGACAAAGCAGAGAACCTATAGCCTCTCTATAAGGAATATTCTTTGGCCCACTCGTTTCGGCCAAAGATTTCTCATCATTAGGTTCTTCTCTTAGCTTGCGTTCCTGGTTGGCAACTTGAGTTGTCATC
>NW_011965640.1:6337-7454 GCF_000949405.1 Vollenhovia emeryi
CGTTCGACTTGTGTGGTGTTCGATTATATGCGTAAACCGCAGCACCCAACGCTAGGTCCCACATATTTTCCGGAAGCTTCGAGTCGTACATATAAGCCCGTACCTTCTTCTGAATGGTTTGGTTGAATCGTTCAGCTACACCATTATGTTCGGGCGTATCTGGGCAAGCGAGTTGGTTCTCAGCTCCCAGACAATTTAGAACTTCCACTGTGTATCCTCCGGTGTATTCTGTACCTTGGTCAGTGCGCAAGTAACAGACTTTCGCATCAAAGCCTAAGAGGTTTCTACAGCTTCTTACGAATGACTCTAAGCAAAGTCCCGTGTCGCTTTTGGCCTTCATAGGGTAGGCCATAGCTAGACGTGAGTAATCGTCAACAAAAAACGAGATATACTTATATCCTTTAGGATATGCCGCCGGACTAATCATACCCATGACATCCGAATGTATGATTTGCATCGGTCTTGTGGCTCGCTGTCTTATTGACCTAAAGGGCAGTCTATTTAATTTCGAACCCATACAAACTTCGCAATCCGATATAGAGGTGTCAAAAACCGCACTCTGCAAGCTTTTATTTTCGCGAACTTGATTTTGTATTGCCTTTAAGTAGTCAATAGACGCATGACCCATCCGTACATGCCAAAGCATCGCCATATTATTTCGCGTAAAGATCCTGTACTTATTCCCGAAAAGTTCTTCATCTCCCGACAATTCTGTCTGCGGCAACTCATCCACGTCGTTCAGCTTCCGATCCGCAACAGTCGTTTCAAAATTCAAACCTTGCATTACAAGTTTCTCAACTATGAGTTCTCATTCGTAATAGCTTGCTCATCCACAGGTTGTGCAGCCGTAGGTTCGGGATCTTTCGCATCCAAAATTTCGAGTACCTTATTCGAATTATTAGGCGCGTTCGTTTCGGCTTTGCCGGCAGTCCCATTAGAGTTATTCCGAGCTGTGACACTCCGAGTCACATATCGCGGGACTTCCTCACTCCCAGCAGTTGATAAGTATGCAACTATTCGGCTATCCGTAACTCGATCAGAACTATCAGAATCTAGAGAATCTTTGTTAATCTGAAGCTCAACTATCCAGTAGGGTCTTTTATAAATTCCGGTTATG
>NW_011965641.1:0-7461 GCF_000949405.1 Vollenhovia emeryi
TTAAGGGTGCCGTCCCATGGAGCGGAATAGCGTAACGCGGAACGAGAGCGGAACCAATCACGAGCGTTCCGCAGTTTTCAGTAGGTTTTAGCGGAATAACTTTTCGCAGTTGCGCAGTTAACATATACATACATCTGTATATGCACACACACACACACACACGGGACTAGAAAGTCTTCTTAGCAATAACGTAGTGCAATAAAAACGTTGTATGTGTTAAACAAGATAAGCAGTAAAATAAGCTAAAAGAAAAATGAGCAGCGTTAAATCATCACAATTAGTAAGTATATAAGGTTAAGGCTGATTTATGGTGGTAGTAACCATTAACCTATATCGGATTAGATATAGGTTAATGGTTACTAAAGGCCCAGCAAACACAGCATTGCAACAACGTTGCGGCAATGTTATAACATTGCTGTAACGTTGCTTTAACGTTGCTACAATATTGCACAATGTTCCATGTTTGCTGGGAGTCTAGTATCCAAAAAATAGGTAAAGGTCAAATATGATTATGAGATTTTTGTTATTTTTCATAATGAATTCTTCATTCCTTATGTAAAGCTGTATAGTCTAGATTAATGATTACGAGCTTTATGAAGCTCGTAATTACCTTAATGATTATTACGAGTTTACTTTAAATAAAAGTTTTAAAATTGAAATATTTGTTTTACCGTGTAAAGGAACATTGCAGAATTTATTTGAATCGCAATTGAATTATTTATATGTATATACATATTGTATTTTACGTTTCTCATATACGTGAGATATATCAAGTGACTAGACCTGCTTTTGTATATGAAATACCATAACGTCATAGTTAATTTTGTCCTCTATTTTAGGATATTATCTCTATACATGTACTAAATGTATTAATAATAATTGATCTGTACACAGAGCAAAAAATGTGGATACTGTGGATGGATTGTAACACAGAATATGGACTTGTTACAACATTCGTGCTTCTCTGAATATGACGAAGCCACAAACATGATTTATATCGATGAGAATAACATCATAACTATAGGTAAATTTATCCTTATTTATCATCCACGAATTGTAAGTATTACAATTGTAATTATTTACTAGAAAATTTGGAAAACTCCGTTATTTTGTCCTCTCTTCTGCATTACAGTCAAATTTATTTACAGTATTTATTGTACTGTAAATAAATACAATATTACAGTATTTATTTATTATCTATTTACAGTAAATAAATCTATATTTGATAATGTCTATATACTTTTCAGTAAATAAAGATACCGATACTCTTCCCGAACAGGATGTCAATCTTCCTGAATTACAAGATACAGAAATAACAACGGACGAACTTCTAATAGCATGTGTTGCTCAGAAGCCTGCTTTATATGATCACCGGTTACCGATTGCCGAGCGGACATTATTAAAAAAAAAGCTCTGTGGCAAGAGGTCAGCAATATGATGGGAGGTATATAATTATTTTTATAATTAACAACTGTACAAAATTTAATTGGATGTTTTAATACAAAAAGAATCAGTATTCTAAACTGTATATTGATTTTATTAGACTATGCGTATGTACCTAAAAATATAACCTTTTGTATCTTTAATTTTTAATATTGTAAAGGAATTATGGATGTCTCTAGTATCAAAAAAAGATGGAAGTATTTAAAAGACTGTTATATAAAGGACAGGAAAAAAAGCAACGAATATATTCCAAGTGGATCAGCAGCTCCTGCAACAAGGAAAAATACTTTCCGCTTTTATGAGGCCATGAGTTTCTTAAGCGACTGTATAGAAGCGAAACAGTATGTATAATTTTCTTGTTGAATAAGAACTGAAAATTTAGTTGTGTAAATATATTGGGTTATATTTTAAAAATTACATGTTTTATTATTATTCAATTTTCATAAATATATTTTTTTAGTTTTAAAAATTAAACAGAAAATGTAGTTTTTATGTTGTATTTTTTAAATATGTATTTTTCAGTTTTTAAACTAAATTTTTATAATACTCTCAAAATCAATGTTAACATTTTCTCTACCATTAAAATGGTAGTAAGAATAGTTATATTGTTCATGATAAGTATTGAACTAATAATTTTGTAACTTTTATATATTTTTTTCTTTATTTCATTAGGACAGTAAGTAAGGTAAATGTACCAATTAGTGGACATGACCCAATTATTGGACAAAATGTCATAAATTTTAAATATTAAGCTTTTGCTGACATTTATGACTATAAATAAATTTTTTAATAATTATTTATATTATTTAGAAATTAAGTGTTTCATAATTTAATCATATTGAAAATATTATCTCTTGAATAAATATTTTCAAAAATAACGTGATGACGGCAACAAGTAAAATAATTTTGTCTAAGCAAGAGCTTTAAGAACTAGAGCTATTTTTCTTAAGAGTATAACTATTTATAATTTTGATATTTCATTATATGCAAAATATGTACATTAAAAATATTAATCTATGAGTAATTTCGAGTGTAAAATTGATCAAATAATATCAAATTATTTGTTAAAATTAATAAAAGTGATTGTCCAATAAGTGATGCACGCGCACATGCGAATGTCCTAGTGGATGGACGATTGTCCATGAATAAGCGCACCGAAATTTGACAGTTGTACTAGTTATTGGACAGCTGATCAATCTGTGACACTAACTGTATTTATAGTGTTCAATAACAATAAAAAGTAATAAGAGCTTGATGAAAATATGGTAAGTTAATCAATATTTCATTACAATTAGAATACAAGCTATTATTTGTTTTAAGAAAAAAAATTTTAGTTGATGTATAATAACAATTTCGTATAATTGTTTTAAACATAACCTTAAAACATAATCCGAAGTTACGTTAATAAATGTAATAAATTCTGTTTTTTTTGTTAAAGGCGAAGTCAAAAAATATTCGAAAACGAACAAAAGTACGCCAAAAATATAAATACAGCCAAGCTGATCTTGATAACGCCTTAACATTAATACAGAAAGGTACAACTTTGAGAGAAGCATCGCGACAGTACAATATTCCCAAGAGCACACTATTTTTAAAAAATCGAGGTGATTGTGAAAAGTTGATTATTCGACCAGGACCAAAAACAATTTTATCTGTCGAGGAAGAAAATAAAATTGTAACATGGATTTTAGAACGTTTTGATGCAAAACGTCTAGTAACAAAAATACAACTTTTGGACAACATAAAACTCTACCTCGATCTTAATAAAAGAACTTCTCCATTTAAAGAAAATCGACCAGGAAGGCACTGGTTTGACAGTTTTTTAAAACGCCATTGTCGAATTTCGGAACGGGTGAGCCAAAATTTAAGTGATGCTCGTAACAAGGCAACAGAAGGAAAAATTCGAGCTTGGTTCGCTGAAGTACAAAATTATTTAAAGTTGAAGAACTTTATCAATATTGATCCTTCACGTGTATTTAATTGCGACGAAAGTGCTTTTTTCTTAAATCCAAGTGGAGATCGTGTTCTTGCTAGAAGGGGATCAAAAACTGTTCACAAAGTTGTGGATGGCAGTGATAAAGAGGCCTTGACTGTTCTATATACTGTGAATGCTGCTGGAGACACTCCATCACCAATGATTTTATATTGGTATTCACGAATACCATTTGACGTTTCGAGCAAAATACTAAAGGTAGATTTTTCACTTCTTATTACTTTTATTATTTATTACATTAAATATGTCAAAAATTTTTTTGTCTTTTGCATTCAGTCATTACTTTTCATTTATTTAACAACAATTCGATTAAAAACGTATTTTTTAAGAGTGGAGTTTTGGCTGTACAGAGAAGGGTTGGATGACATCTAAAAGCTTTTATGAATATATTGCGAATGTGTTTTATCCATGGTTATTAAGTCATAAAATAAAATTACCGGTTATTCTATATGTGGATGGGCATAGCTCGCATCTTACCATGCCACTCTCAGAATTTTGTCGCGATAAGGGCATAGAAGTGATCGCATTACCCCCGAATGCAACTCATATTCTTCAGCCATTAGACGTCGGATTCTTTGGTCCTTTAAAGAAGAATTGGTTACAAGCTGTAAATGAGTGAAAATACCAACATCCCAATGATAAATTTAGAAAATCCAACTTTGCTCCTTTACTTAAAAAAACAACTGATTCTATGGATTTTCAATCTATTGCAAAGAACGCTTTCTGTGTGTGTGGTCTATTTCCTTTAGATCCTAATGCTGTTCCTTATAATAAGCTCACCACGATAAATCTCGACAAAGAATCGGCTATTAACGAAGAAAATAGAAATGATATCAACGATGAAAAAGAAAAATTTCAAAAGCATCTTACTTTTTTTGAAAAAAATCTGTCAACTGATGTTCTTTCTTCTTTCAAAGAATATGAAAAAGTAGGATTACAAAATCTCCCTATTGATCTTGCTAACGAAGGGTTATATCAATATTGGCTCAAAATAAAACAATTAGCCGGTAAGTAAGTACTTACCTTACTTTTACTTAAAATATTAAAAAAATATATTTTTACACAAAATTATGTTATTATTTCGAGTTTATTTTACAAATTTTTATGTTATCATTCAGGAGACAAAATAGAAGTTTGCGATACTTTGATAAATAATGAGACTACAGACATTTTGGAAACTGATACGACTGAATCGCTTTTACTCGATATTACTTTAACCGTAAATCAAGATGAAACAAACCCTTTTCTAGACAGCGTTAATATTCCCGAAAACAGAAATCCTTCATTCCTCTGATGAGATCTTTCCTAACTCCCTAATTAAAAACGCAATAATTGAAAAGCCAAATATTCAAGTGTCCTTTGAATCGACGTCGCAAAATACACAAAATACTAACAGTTCTAATGGTAAGATAAAATTTGAATACTTTTTACAAATTGTTTGAAATTAATATTTGAATATTGTTTTTTTAATGTTTAGAAGAAAATTTACAATTGGAAGATATATCTTATAGAAAAGACATTGGAAATGAATTATTTTTCAAGGAAATCTTTATACATATGGCCCACAGTACCAGGAACTTCTAAAAAAATGCGCAAAATAGATAAAATTCCCTCTGTTTTGACATCTGACGAGTGGAATACATATCAAAAAAAGAAAGAGGAAGAAAAATTATCTAAGCAGAAAGAATTACAGGATAAAAGAGAAGCAAGAAAGCTAGTTCAAAAAGAGAAAGCAGAAGAAAAGGCTAAGAAGAGACTCATTGCAGAGAATAAAAAATTGATAAAGAAAGAACAGATTATTGCTAAAAATTTAAAAAAAAGGAGAACTAGAGCAGAGGAGCGACTCTAACTAAAATATTTGCCAGTATTACTTATTATTAATTAGCCAGTATTATAAATATTAACTAATATTAAATAAGGATCAAAAACATTTTGCTTATTTTGTATTCACTAAAAAAAGCAGATTTTGTAAAGCTGCAAATAAAATTTTATAAAATGATTTGCTAATTACGATTTCAACTAATTATTTTACAAGCCTGACACCTTAAATATGATCTTTTTCTATAATAAAGAATCGCTCAATATTTGTCCAATAATTGGGTCATATCTTTGTGGACATAGAGACACATCACATTTCTTTGTCCAAAAATTAGGACATGTGACTCCTCTCATATTTATGACTTGGAATAATTTACAATTGACATGAATAACATATTTAATATTAAAATTAGTTACAGAAAGCATCCGTTTATACTAGGTATTCATAATAAAAAAAAATTTTGAATCTAATAAACTTAAAATAAATTATATTGTCACGCAAATTCCTAACTGTCCAATAACTGGTACATTTACCTTACTCTGTCCAATTTGTCAGTACCATCTTCACCAATGTCATCGATATCGTCTATATCGGCTGTGAATATAGAGGAATGTTCTACATCAAGTTCAAGCCATAATTTCAATTCATCGAAAAGTAAGTAACTAATTACTATCATATATATAATTTGTCTTAA
Organism: Vollenhovia emeryi; assembly: GCF_000949405.1. Lineage (NCBI taxonomy): Eukaryota > Metazoa > Arthropoda > Insecta > Hymenoptera > Formicidae > Vollenhovia > Vollenhovia emeryi. The sequence goes on from NW_011965641.1 coordinate 5,950, forward strand.
ATATTCATTACAGCTTTGTTTCATGTTAAGTATAAACGTAAATTATAAAAATCGGTATAAATCTTTGTACGTGATAAAAATTGTGTAAAGTAATATATGTACATTTATTTTCCTTATATTTTTATTTCTTTTCTACAATAAGCTCTAATAAACGAGAATTCATCACGAGAGTTAATCAAAATCTGCACAATGAAACGAATTTGCATTACGAATGATTAAAACGTCTAAAAATATTCATTTTCAAGTTGAAACACATAAAAATCCAAATTGAAAACTAAATTTTTTAATAAGCTTCCATTTGTTGGATAAATTTAATCTCATTTTTAAAATTATTTATCATAATTTTATGTATTTACTGTATGTATATAATAAAATTTTAGAAAGAAAATCATCAATAAAAAAATAATTTAGATGACTCCTTTATTGCGACACTGATGACCGAGCCAGCACAACATGACGCGACGCATAGCTACGCACTAAGCTTGGCTGATGGACTCCGTCGGCTCCCTTACAAGGAGAGAGCACAATTGCAAATAGAGTTTCTCAGTAGGGTAATGGAAGTTCAGAATAGATTAGGTAATTGCAAACATAATAATATGCACATATAAAAAGCAACACATCATAATATAATAAATAAATTTGTTGCATGTATAGTATATGCGTCAAGTCCGTTTTGTACAATACATAAGCTATTTTGCATTATGCGTTTTTAATATTAATAAAAGTAAAACAATTTTTAAAATTATTGAATTTAATATTTACAATGTACATATAATTCTGTATAAGGCAATTTTTGGCAATTATAATAAGTATTATAATTATAATAATTATTAATAATTATTATAAATTATATTATAAATTTATATTATAAATTATATTATAATTTATAATAATAATTATAATAATTATAATAATTTAGCTCAAAATAGTTGAAATATACACTACTAAAAAAAAATAGGGAACACTTTTCATACCCTAAAAATTGGGCTATTTTCAAACCACTGAAACTCGGCGAAAAATAATCGTAGACACAAAATTAAAAAAGCATTTTAAAGCTTCAAGTTTCAACTTTAAAACTCTGTCAATGATATATTTCGATATATTCATCTTCCTCGTTCTGTGCTTTAAAAAAGAATACATTGTTTTGTTCCTTAAAATTACGTATTTTTGACACACTGTAGCTCGATAAAAAAATTTCTCTCGACAAATTTGATACAAGTTCCACAATCTACGATATTTTACCTACAAAATGCTTTTTTTTAATTTTCCTACGATTTTTCTTAACCGAGTTACATGACTTTGAAGCGAACCATGCATTTTCTTGAAAAATGATGTTTACCGCCGGCATTAGCGTTACCTAATGTGCACCACGTGGATGTTGGCGGTCGGATTGTGCACATCGGCGACCTGGGACACGTGGACATCGAGTTCAAGGTATTGATACACCTAGACACCGAAAACTACGGAGCGCACTATGTGGACGTCGTCATCGGCGACCTGGGACACGTGGAC
>NW_011965642.1:0-7460 GCF_000949405.1 Vollenhovia emeryi
CCACGATCGCCGTTGCCTGCCAGATAGTCAGGAATAGATGCCATGTCAGTGCTCTCCAGTTAAGCCATGTTGTCGCCGAAAACAGACGTGGCGGCGGCCATCAGGCCAGCAGTCGCTTTGTCTTCTTCGGTGCCTTCGTTGCCAGCGTCAGCGCCAGCTTCCGGGTGATTCGCGTTGTTCATAGCCGCGTTGAACGGGCTATTACCTGCGTCAGCGCCCGGGGCCGCCGGAGTAGCAGGCGCGGCCGCTGCTGGTTTCTCTTCCCCTGCTACTGCCAGCATTTCACCAGCTTCGGTCACAGACATGGAAGTTTTGAACGCCAAGTGCATCGCCATTGACGGTCGGGTCTTGGCAGCGTCGCATCCCATAATGCCGGAAATGCGTTCGCGCTCTGCGGTGGTTGCAGTGGCAGACGCGCTTGCGGCGGCTTCTGCTGTTGCTGCATCCATTTGTTCTTGAGTAAAGCTCATCGCGTTTGCTCCTGTTGTTTCCGGGCCGTCTTGTGGCCCATTTAGAAATTCAGCTACGGCTTGCGCTGGTGTCGCCACCTCGTCAATCAGACCTTTAGCCTTCGCGTCCGTAGCGTTATAGCACATTGCTTCGGTGTCGCGCACGACTTTCGGGTCTAAATTCCGGTTTTGGGCTACCAGATTGACAAAATCCGTTCGCATGTTGTCGACGCTGGCCTGAAATGACGCGCGAGCTGAATCAGACAGTGGTTCGAACGGGTTGCCATCGGCTTTGTGGTCGCCTGACTTAATGATGCTGACCTTGATGCCGATGTCTTCCAGCATCTTCGACATGTCGACGTGCATGGAGATCACACCAATGCTGCCAGCACCACCCGACGGTGTAACCGTCATTCGGTCGGCGGCGCTGCCGATGGCATATGCTGCAGAATAGCAATTTGAATCGATTACCGCCAGCGAAGGTTTCACCCCGCGTGTGTCAAACATTTCCTGCGACAGTTCGAAGCACCCGGCCGCCTCGCCACCGTTCGAGTTGATGTCGTAGATAATCGCCTGCACATCGGAGTCCATCAGCGCGGCGTTGCGCTGCGAACGGATGAAGTTGTAGCCGGTCACGTAGCCATAGTAATAACCGCCGTAGCGGTTAATCAGGGTGCCGTGTACCGGGATGATGGCGACGCCGTTGGAGTAGGCGAAAGGCTTGTCGGCGGAGGGCTGACCCATGCCGTACGCAGCGCACAGGTTTTCGCGCATCTGCTGCTCTGCCTGCTCCTGATAATCTTCGTCTTCGCAGATCATCATCTGTTGCAGGTTCGCCATCATGGTCGAGTCGTCATTCTTGACCGCAATCGGGTTGCCGTTCATGCGGTTGAGCGCCATCATGACGCTCGATCTAACTTGGTTATTCATTCGGGGTGTCCTCGTTGTCCGGGTTGTCCGTGCCGCCGCCGTTGGCGTTGGTCTGCGCTTCGGTTCCTTCTACCACCGCGCCGGAGAAGTTCAGGCCCAGCTCTTTGATGATGCCTTCCTCGCGGGCGCGCTGCTTGAATACCTCGCGGAAGTCACCACCCAGACGGGCAATCTCGGCTTCGTACGTTGACAGGCCATTCTTGATGCGCAGGATCGCCGCTTCGGTTTCTTTCTTCTCGTCGATCTGGCCCCGGCTCGCGCCAATCCACTCTGCGTTGCAAAGGGCATCACGCTTCATCGGGTCGTAGAAGTCGCGCCAAGTCATGCCCGGCGGCAAAGGAACATTACCAGCATTGACCTCTTCCTCCAACCACAACACGTAAATCATGGACGCCAGTTTGTCGGCGACGAGCTTTTTGCGGCTCTCCATGTACTTCCACGTTTCGGCCATTGAAGCGCGGGCGGACGAATAGTTGGTCTTCGTGTAGTCCCGGCTGAATTGCTCATAGGACAGGCCGAGCGACGCCGCGATGTTGCGCAGCAGCGACTCTTCGTAGTCCGTGCCGACGCCTCCCGGCGTACCGGCGGGTTGCATTTTCAACTTCGTGCCCGGGAAGAGGTGCGGGATCTTCACGCCGTCGATTTTGATGTTCTTCGACCCGGCGAGGTATTCCGCCAGACTCGCCATGTAGCCATTCAGGATGTCGCCGAAAGGCGTCTGGCCCATGCCGAGCTGCGAGAAGATCACATCCGACGGCAGCTCCGACTCGATGGCCGCTGCGTAGGTCGCGTTCACGATGGCGTTCTGCAGCGTGATCTCTTGGAAATTACGCGTCATCTTCATCTGCTTGAGCGCCGACACCATTTCGCTGATACCGCGAGTCTGTCCCGGGTGCAGCGCTTCGAGGATGTGGATCACCCGGCGGCGGCCCCAATCGAAGCGCGCAGGCTCGTATGACCAGCTCCAGTTGTCGATGTTGGTCGGATCGCCCGGGAACGCTTTGCGCAGGTGGTAGCCGACTGGCGCGCCGTACTTGTCGATCTGCACGCCGGAGCGCAGAAACTGATCGTCCATCACGCCATTCGGGTTCGACAGGCGATACGGGCTGATCAGCTGAACCGCTGTCCCGAACGGGCGTCGCATCACCACGCTGCGACCGATTGGGTTGACCCATTCGCAGGTGCCGAGGATCTCGCCGTTCATCAGGAAGCCGCCGACGCCGAGGCGAATCAGGTCGGTGAAGGTCTTGGTGCGCTGCGCGTCGAACCAGTTTTCCGGCGACTCGGCCACCATGTTGAAGCGGGCTTCCACCACCTCCTGAAACTCTTCGCTCCAGCCGTCCGGCGCGCCCAGCACCAACGCGTTAGGCTTGGCGTTCAGCTTGTACTGCGAGCCGACCACCGAGTCCTTGTGCATCGCCACGGCACCATTCGCGTAGCCGTCGTTCTGCACCATGTCCTGCGCGCGGGCCGACGCCAGCGTCTGGTCGCGGGCGATCTGCTGATCAGGGGAAATGATTGCAGGCTCCCATCGGAACATTTCACGGGTATTTCTTTCTGCCCCTTCCATGCCGCCGCCAATGGCCTGCGGAACGGCCGGGGTGGCATCTGCCACCGCGACCTTCGTGCCGCGTCGTGCGCGTGTCGTTTTCACTGCTTTCGGAGTTAATGTGCTCATGGGAATAAGAATCCTACTGGCCCGCTTGGCAAGCCCATGAAGGCTTCGCAGGGATTATCGGATTTGAGCGCGTTCTGCAGCCGCACGATGTAGGCCCACAGGTTCTGCCTGTTGGCCGCCGTGTACTCGACGCGCTCGCTGTTTTGGTCGACGACCACGCGGACGGATCCGCCGATCATCAGGTCATGGTAGGCTTTTTGTGCCTCTTCGAGCAACTTCTGGTACATCGCCCGGCATTCTTCTGGGGTCATCACGTGTCTCCTGTCAGGCCATTAGTGCGGCTAGTTCTGCAAAACTGTATTTGGAATCCGATACCGGTTCAAACTTTTTGTCCTCTTCCGGCTGCCGAATCATGAAGTTGTCGTCCCAATCGGCGGCCCAGCCCGGCGGGTTTTCCCAATCCAGTTGCTCGACTGCCAGAAGGCGGCCACTGACGCAGACGCCGAGGACATAATAACTCAAGTCCCACGTTTCGTTGCGTGACGAATTCGGGTTGTCCCAACCTTTCTCCGTTCGCACCTCGACGCACAGCTCCGAGTACACGTAGTCCGCCACCCAATCGGGGATGTGGTACATGCCTTTGCCCGGCTCCAGTACGTCCAGTCGTCCGTTCAGCGTGTCCTTCATGATGTTCGAGTTTATCATCAGCACCGGAACGTCGCCGCGCGCGATGGCTTTTTTATCCTTCTGGTTCGAGTCAGGCAGCGCTATGCGGGTGCGCGGGTTGTTCACCTTGCCGTCGCCCTTAACCAGACAGAAACGAGCATGGTGGCCTTCTGAGCGCAGTTTCCGGTAATACTCGTACGCGTTGCCGGTAACGCCCGCTTCACCGCCGGAGTCGCACGCGGTCATCTTGATCGGCATCTTCCGTCCGCTGCCGTCCGCGAGCGGGTATTCTTTGTCCATCACCAGCTCTTTGATGAGATCCCAATCTTCCTGATATGCGCCGGGCTGCAGGATCATCGGGTCGTTGTCCACGTCCAGTCGGCGCGACTTCATGATGTTGAAGCGGTCAACGATGTACGTGTCGAACGGGTACCCCGGGCCGATGCCCATCACCAGCACCTCGAAGCGGTGTTTCTGCACGTCGACGGTTGCGACAAGGAAGCGCACGCCTTTCGGCACCGTTTGCTCCGGCCATTTCTCTGCCCGGGCTTTCAGCAATTCAGGCACGCGCATCGACTCGATCGACTTCGGACGGTACGGCTCGCCCATGTCGTTGTTCCAGAATTTCTTCAACGTACTCTTCCGACAGGGTTCGCTCATAATCGTCGGAGGCGTCGAGGTAGTTCAGTACCAGCTTCTGCCATGTGATGAAGGCCGCCGCCGTGCCGCGCAGCCAGAACGAAGCGAAGGAGGAACGCGGCTTCTCGCCGACGAGCTGGCCCAGCTCATTGACGCGGCAGCCTTCCGGCACCCACATGCCCCAAATGTTCATTTCGTACTTGTCCACCGGGCTGATCTCGCTGCCGCAATGCGGGCACGCCATGCGCACCGTTTCCGACTTTTCGAGGTTCGACAGGGGCGTCCCGTCGGCGGCCTTCGTGTCCCAGCGCATCAGATCAAACGTGCCTTCGAAATACTGGCTGCAATGCGGGCACGGCCAATGCCAGCGTCGGCGGTCGCCGCGATTGTATAACCCGACGATGCCGTCACATGGCGGGGCTTCGTGCGGCGATCGCTTGATCCAGTTCGGGTCGAGGATCGGCCGGGACGGCGAGGACTCGGCGATGCACATGGCGAACGAGCCAAACGTGGTCGTACGCTTTGATGCGAGGTCGAAGGCGTTACCATCGCCGCCGATGTCGTCGTCGATACGGTCATAGTCGGTGATGATGATGCGGCCAACCGGACGGCCAGCAAGTTCGGTTACTGACGGATAGCTCAATGTCAGGATGATGCCGGTGATGTAGTGCTTATCGAATTTGTTGTCAGCGTCGCGGTTCTTCATCAGCATCTTGCCGACTTCCGGGCTGTGCCGATGGAGACGGTCAACACGACGCATGGAGAAGTCGCGCGCCGCCGTGCTGGTGGGGCAATAGACCATCGTGTCCATCGGGTCGACACGCACCGAGTAAGCGATGCCGTTCAGGATCAGCGCATCCGTCTTGCCGGACTGCGCCGGGCCGACGAAGGCCATCTTGTCGTATTCCCGGCTGTTCAGCATGTTCATCGGGTCGACCATGTACGGGGTCGTGACGTTCATCCACGGCCCGACGTACGCGCCGGGCTGATTGACGTATCGATATTTGCTGGCGGCCTCGGCCACCGTCATGCGCATAGGCGGCCGCAACTGCTCGGCTACCGATGCCAGAATCTCGCCGATACTCTTAAACTTCATCGTCATCCACCTCGGATTCATCCTTGCGGAATTGATCTACCAGCGCCGTTGCGAGGTCGTTCAGTATCCCGTCGATGCTGGACTGCACGGCATTGCGCTGCGACTCGTTCAGCCCGGCGGTTCGGGTGAGGGTGTCGGGGATCAGCAGCATCGACATGCGAAGCGTCTTGACGGCATCGCCAAATTTCTCCACCACCTTCTCTGTTTCCCACAGGTTCCCGGCCTTGATGTCGAAGTCCTGCTTGGCGCGCTGGCCGTTCCAGAACTCTTTCGACAGTTCCTTCGGGAGATCCTTGAAGTTCATCCGGCGCAGGTACGTCTCGACGTCATACAACGGTTTGACCAGATACGGCGCGACCTCATGCACCGCATAGATAGGGTACCCGCCGCGCGTGCCAATCGGCGCGACGTCGATGATTTTCGGGGTGATGTCCCGGCGCTCCATGCGGAACAACTTGGCGAGCTGCGTGATATTGCAGCCCTGAAAGATCATTGCCTCGGTGTCCGCGTCCGGGGCATTTGACCGGCGTTTTCCGACCGCCGCTTCTGGTTTACTCGTCGTTGTCTTCGTCATCCCACAGCCCTTTTGATTTTGATTTGCGTCGGCGGGCCACTCGGCCCTTGATGCGTTCCAGCAGCTCGAAAAACTCTTCCTGAACATCGCGCTTTTCGTTCAGCGCCTCGATTACCGTCTCGTCGACCGTCGGCACTACCTTGCCGCTTGGCGTCACCAGCTCGGCCATCATCTGATAAACCGTCACCGGGTGCTTCTGCCCTTGGCGCGCCAGTCGGCCGTTAAACTGCAGGAACCGTTCGAGCGACCACGGGTTATCGACATAGACGATGACGTGGCCGCCGCGCTGCAGATTCAGGCCGTGCCCGGCGGATTGAGGGTGCGCCGCCAAGATGCGGATCTTCCCGTCATTCCACTTCTTGATGCACTTCCCGTCATCGTCCATGACGACCAAGCCCTTGCTGGTGAACCGCTCTTTCAGCCGCTCCAGCGTCGGCTTGAAGTGGTAGGCCAGCAGCACGTTCTTGCCTTCGAGCGTGGTCTGCAGCAGCTCGTCGAGGGCATCGAATTTCAGGTCATGCAGGCGGTAAGCATCCTTTTGCTTGATGACCTTATCGTCTTCCGTGACGCCGACGATCTTGGTGTCGTAGATGAACCCGGAGGCGAGCTGCAGCAGCTTGGCTTGTAGGCTGGCCGCCTGTTCCGCTTCGATAATCACCGGGTCGTCGATGTGCTCGTCGAAGTCCGGCGGCAGCAGCTCCACCACTGAATCCTCTTCCATCTGGCGGTAAAGCTCCGACGTCTCCGCATCCAGTCGCACCGGAACCGGCACAAAATTTGGTTTGTCTACGTCAAGGTAATCTTCTGCTTTCATGACTAAACATATATCAGAAATTTTGCGGGTAATCTCCTTTTCAGCGCCGTCACGCAACTTCCAGCGCCGCGTCCATCGGTTCTGCGTGAAGTAATTTTCCTGATATTTGGTTATCGCGGATCCGAAGCGCTCGCCTTCGTCCAGAAGATAGACCTGCGAGAAGATCCCCATGTAGCCCTCCGCCGCCGGGGTGGCCGTCAGCTCCACGAACCGCTTCATGTACTTCCGCACCCGGCGCAGCAGCTTGAAACGTTGTGAGGTGTGGGATTTGAACATGCTGGACTCGTCAAGGATCACCATGTCATACGGCCATTTCGTCTTGAAGTGCTCCACCAGCCAAGCAATGTTGTCGACGCTCACCGTGTAGAAATGGCAGTCCGTGGTCGCCGCCCGGATGCGTTCTTTCGCCGTGCCCGCGATGACCGACATTTTGTAGAAGCAGAGGTGGCCCCATTCCTCGAACTCGCTCGGCCAGCCAACCTGCGCCACGCGTTTCGGGCCGACGATCAGCACTTTGTTCACCTCCCCGGCCACGATGGCGTCAAGCGCCGCCGTGCCGGATATGACGGTCTTGCCCAGCCGAGGTCGATGAACAGCGCGCAGGATTGTGTCCCTGACGAAAATCGACGCCGGTGTTCTGGTATTCGTGCATGTCGCCGCGCTCCAGCTTGACG
>NW_011965643.1:0-7460 GCF_000949405.1 Vollenhovia emeryi
GATATTATTAAAACGTTTTTATTAATATTAAAATTGATAATTAAAAGAATTCTTGGAGATTTAAAATTTTATTTTTGATAGTGAAAAAAATTAACTTAAAAAATCATCTTGGTCAAATCGGAACTCGGATGACGGCGGAACGGGGGGCACTGTCTTGACAGTTATTTCATTTTACAATTTTCTTATGTGAAAGTACAACTAATATGAAATTGTAATCTAAAAAGGTGCTTCCTGGGTAGAAAATATCATGCTCATTGCAAAAAGCAATTATTGATTATTTCGGAGCTACGTGAACGCGGCCGTGGCAATGCTGAGACTAGTAGACGCGTGGCTCACGAACGTGCGTCCGTTTAAAAAGCGATGCGGATTCGCTAATTTTTAAATAATTACAACTACTTTGTGAGGCGTGACTCGAAAAAATGGTTCGGGACTCTTCGACTCAGTTTTTCATGAGAAATATCACTATATAAATGGTGGGCGCGAATTAGAATACACCCTGTATACCAAGAATTTCGAAAGAGAAAAATTTTTGTCTCTCGGTAATCTTAACGAGGATTATTCCGCGGTAATGGAGATTCCCTCATACCTTCAAGCAGATTTCGTATGGTGGATTAACGTCTTTTCCAATCCCAGTCAATCTAACCGAATTCGTTCGGGCAGATTTATTCGGGAAATCTTCTCAGATGCGTCTCTGAACGGTTGGGGAGCTTCCTGTGGTGAATTGCGTACACATGGCTGGTGGTCAGCAAATGACAGAGCCCTTCACATCAACTCGCTTGAACTGCTGGCAGCCTTAGTGCTTTACGCTGCTTTGCAGCAGATCTTCAAGATTGCGACATCCTACTTCGTATAGATAACACAACGGCGCTAGCCTACATCAACAAGTTCGGTTCGATACAGTTCCCTCACCTTTCGTCTATCTCAAGACAAATATGGCGTTGGTGCGCAGACCGAAACATCTTTATCTTCGCCTCTTACATATCGTCAATAGAAAATTCCATTGCCGACGCTGAATCTCGTATCGCGGATCCCGATACTGAATGGTCCCTATCTAGCGAATCTTTCCAACAAGTAAATAGACTTTTTGGTCCGTTCGGGGTAGACCTTTTTGCATCTTTACTTAATGCCAAGTGCGAGGCCTACGTTTCTTGGTTTCCGGATCCAGGGTCAATAACAGTGGATGCGTTCACGATTTCATGGGAAGAACTGAATTTCTACGCATTTCCACCCTTTATCTTGCTACCGCGGGTACTAAGGAAAATAGTGGACGAGGGAGCAACGGGAACCCTGGTGGTGCCCTGGTGGCCCTCTCAGGCATGGTTTCCTTTGTTTCGTCGTCTCTTGATCTCAGAGCCATTAATATTCCCGCCTAATTACTCCTTGCTCTCTTCACCTTTCAGGAGCCATCATCCAGCGTGGAGATCCCTTTCCCTGGCGGTCGGGAAATTATCAGGGAAGCACTCAAGGCCCGCTCAATACCAGCAGTAGCGATACCAACTATGCTAGCTTCCTTGTCGGACTCCACTATCAAACAATATGCTCGGCCTCTCCGCCTTTGGTGGGATTTCTGTCATCGCCATCGACTGCCTCTTTATACCCCAACGATTTCTCAAACTCTAGAATTCCTAACCCAGGAATTAAGCTCCACTTCTTCTTATTCGAGCTTGAATACAATAAGATCGACTATCTCCCTCATCTCTCAAAATGAAATCGGTTAGCACCCGGTAGTCAGGCGCTTCTGCAAAGGTGTTGCAACACTCAAACCACCACACCCGCGTTATGACTATGTCTGGGACCCGGCTCCCGTGATTACAAAATTGTCTGCTATTTACCCGTACGACTCCTGCACCTTGAGTGTTATCACTAAAAAACTGGTTCTTCTCCTCGCTCTCGCTACGGGTCAACGTGCACAAACGCTCTCTTTGCTCAGACTATCACAGACGTCCATAGACGAAAAATTAATAATGCGCATTCCCGATCGCGTCAAGACATCGGCACCAGGCCGCGCCCAGCCCTTCTTCTGCTTCTCTCGCTTCGAAAATCACAAAAATCTCTGTATTGTTTACCTAGTCGAACAATATCTAGAAAGAACTAAAAATCTGCGGTCTTCGGGATGCGATTCTTTCTTTAATGCCTTAACTAACCCACATAAAGCGGTTACAACTCAGACCATAAGTCGTTGGATTCGACAGGGGCTAGAAGAATGCGGGATAGACACCACGAGATTCACAGCACACAGTACTCGTCACGCCTCAACTTCCAAAGCTGCAATGAAAGGAGTTTCAACCGACCTTATCAAGCGAGGAGCAGGTTGGTCCGGCGAGTCCCGCGTTTTCGCAACTTTTTATAACAGGCCAATCATCAACCCAGAGGACTTCAGTAATGCGATCCTTCTTTCTTAAAGTAACAAGTTCTAATGCAAGAGCAGGAATGATGTTTGCTGTTTCTAATTAAGCGCTGATTTTAATTGTCATTCTAACTATCCAATTAATTTTGATTTATCTTCTTCGTTATCAATATGAAAACTCTTATTTTGTATCGGGGTACCTATGTTAACAACATAGTTAATTTCCTTTGTACACCCTGTTACCAGCATGTAATTACTCTAATACAGTTTATCTTTCATGACAAATCGCGACGCTATGAACAGCTACATAGTTATTCCATCCGGACGAGACAATTAGGCATAATTGTTAGATTGAACGAACTTACCTGAAGTGAAGTTCGATCCTAATTATGCCCTTTGTCTCCGGAAGGACACCCACCCGTTTCTCTTTTCTTCCCCTCCCTACTTTAGGGCGATTTGTAAAATTTTTTGAACTTATGAGAATCGGATGCGCACGCAGCGCACAGGAGCGAGGCGCCAAGTAGCGCCCTCGCTTTTCTTTTACTTTGAACACTGTTGTCTGAAGGTGCGCGCGAGCGCGACTACATAGTTATTCCATCCGGACGAGACAAAGGGCATAATTAGGATCGAACTTCACTTCAGGTAAGTTCGTTCAATCTAACAATTATGCTGCTATATTCACAAATAAATAAAATTGATCATCAAATATCTATCAAATGGACAAAGATAACATCATGAATCAAGAAAACGAAGAATTTAAAAAATGTAAGTAATTTCAACATAACATCAATTAAACAACGAAAGAGTGTAAGTCGCCAGTAGTTTATTATCAGTAGGAAGAATTGTTCAACGACGTTTGGCTGGCAGATGTCTTTATTAGTTTGATTCCAACGTTTCGACCATACGGATTGTGGTCCTTTTCAAGGAAATAGATGTTCTACAAGTTTACAGGACATTGCAGTGTGGAAATTTTTATATCGCTCGCATTATGAATTTTTCTACTTACAAATAATAAATTAACAAAGATATATCAGAGGAACGGTCTACAATCCATCCTTGGGCGTCACTCGAAGAAAGGTGTTCGAAGGCACGTCAATCCGACATAACGACCAAAGTAGGACTGATGTCAAAGTGACGTAAACAAGATACAGAGAACGTGCTAATAAATAAATAACTAGACCAGAGTCGGAGTCAGAAAGATAAAATGGGAATAAATAACTAACACCTAAATAACTAGAATTTAAATTGAAGTTATGAAATAAATAATAAATAATAGATACTTTGGTAACTAAGTTGTGAATAGGTAAAAAGAATCGGAGTCAGACATATGAAGCCAGAATAAATAATTAAGAGATGAATAACTAGATATAAGTCGGGTTTTAAAATCAGAGTAAATAATAAATACTTTAAAACGTAAATTGTAAAATATAATAAATAATTTAAAACGTAAATTGTAAAATGTTAATTTAAGAAATGTATTAGGCTGTCCTATGTCGTATTTAGGTTCTCGGTATCTTTTTGTAGATTTATAGTACCGTTTGTTTTCTTGATATAGAACATCTCCGCTATCTCTCTTTTTCGTAAATTTCTTTCTCTATGTAGTATTCGGGAATCCTGCCAATCAAACTCGTGGCCATATTCTACACGGTGTGTTGAAATGACTGAGAAATTGTTAGATGAGCCATTAACATTGCGTTGATGTTCCTTGACTCTGGTTTGTAAGTGGCGTTTGGTCTGTCCTATGTAGGAGGCATCACACTGATTGCACTCTAATTTATATACTAATTCAGTTTGTTTTTTGTTGTCAACCACATCCTTTCCTCTTTTTATTACACAATCAAGTTTCTTAGGTATTTGATGTAGAACATGGCCATAATTTTGTCTGAGTATGCAATCAACATTTTCACTGAAGCCTTTAACGTATGGAGTCAGAATGTAGTTTCTATCAGAAGTTGTGGGTTCAGTTTCGATGTTTTCTTTCCCGTATGTGATTTCTTTGATTCGTTTATTAATGTGTTTAGTAATGAGCTCTTTGGGGAAACAGTTATTTAGGAGGATTTTTTTCACGATTTCAATGTTCGACTTGTGAAACCGTTTGTCTGACAAAAGAATGGCTTGATCAACCAAACTGATGATAGTGTTAGTTTTATATTTCAACGGATGGCTGGAGAAAAAATTGATGTATCTGCCAGAAAATGTAGGTTTTCAGTACCAATTTGTAATCAAGGTGTTGTTGATTATGTAGACTGTTGTGTTGAGAAAATTAATGGATCTATTAAATATCTGTTTCGTGTGTAAAGGATAGGCGTGGGTGATAGGTATTGAAAATTCTAATGACCTCGGGTATTTTTGATTGTGGCAGTACCATAAAAATATCGTCTACATATCTAAAGAAATAAGGAACTTCGAAATCAAGTAGGGACAGGCATTGCGTTTCCAAATCGTCCATTACAATGTCGGCTAATATGGGAGATAGCGGGGATCCCAAGGGACTGCCAAAAATCTGTTCATAGGGTTGTCCATCGAATGTAAAACATGTGCAGTTTAAAATGAGGTCAATAGCGTATAAAAATTGGGCCAGGTTTAGCTTGGTATGTTCTCGAATGTGTTGCCACCTTTTTTCCAACCCCGTCATCACTAATTCTTTAGGAATGTTTGTGAAGGGAGCAGTTACGTCTAAAGATATGAGAACATTATTCGGGTGGATTTGTTTATTGCTAATTAGTTTGGTGAATGCCCAGCTGTCTTTGATATGTGATTTAGGCTTTGGAATTGCTTTATTTAGGATATTGTGCATAATGCACGCGATGTTATATAAAGGGCTGCCTATTGTGGACACTATTATTCGTAATGGAAAGCCCTGTTTGTGAAGTTTTGGCAGTCCGTAGCATCTCGGAATATTTCCGTTTGTACAATTTAAATATCTGTATGTTCGTTCGTCGATGATGTCATTGTCACGCCAGGATTTTACAAGATCGTTCATTTTGTTTGAGATGCGTTTAATTGGATCATTATTTAATTTCTTGTATGTATTCTGGTCTTGAAGGAGTTCTATTATTTGGTTTTTGTATTTATTTTTATTCATGATAACAGTAACCTGGCCTTTGTCTGCCTTAGTGACAAGGACATCATCGTTGTCGCGCAAGAATCGGTTACATTTAGCATATTCATTTAAGATGTGTTTGTCTAAAAAGTCCTGTTTTGTCACTCGGAGGAAATTATGGAGCGAATGAGCGATGCGGCTCCGTATGTCTGCTAACGCATTGTCTGTTATTTTATAACTATTCAATTCAACATTTTTTATTGTCTCAAGCACAAGTTTCTCACGATCGATACTGTTCCGATGATTGAAAGGTAAACCAAATTTGTCACCTAAACTCAATATATCCATAACATTTTTAGGGATTGTTTTGTCGCTAGTGTTTATTATCCATTTGGAGCGGTCATTATTAAAAAAGGAACTGTAAGTAGGATTTTGTTTCATTATTAAGAGGTTAAACTTATTTATTGATTTTTCTTTAGCGACTTTGTTATGTCGGGTGAGTTTATTGTTATTAAATTTGAAGTAGTTAGCTAGCAAGTCACTTGGTAGTTTAAATTGACGGTTTTCGATCCAAATTATGTTAGACCTCAATGATTTTAAATAGCAATTAATGTCTTTAATTTCGAGGTTTAGTAGGATTTTTTGACTCCGGCATTTATGCGACTGAAACTTGCGCTTGACATAGTAGTTAAAAAACGATAAGTTAAACTTCAAATTATATATGTGAGGTGGTAAGACATCGTAACGTCTGCATCTGAGTAGAAATTTTAGACGTTGGTTGTTGGAGCAGATCTTCATTTTTGTACTTATCCATGATTTCATCAATTTAGTGCAGTCCTCTCCAAATTGTCTCGAGACATAGGTGTAGAAATTCATCTCGGTAAGAAACACCATTTCCAGTCGTGGTGTGTGAAAAAACAACGAAAGAGTGTAAGTCGCCAGTAGTTTATTATCAGTAGAAAGAATTGTTCAACGACGTTTGGCTGGCAGATGTCTTTATTAGTTTGATTCCAACGTTTCGACCATACGGATCGTGGTCCTTTTCAAGGAAATAGATGTTCTACAAGTTTACAGGACATTGCAGTGTGGAAATTTTTATATCGCTCGCATTATGAATTTTTCTACTTACTGTAACGAAGCACTGCTCCCTGCTCTTCCCGGTTCTGGTTTCCGGATTGTCGGACGGGATTCCGAAATCCGCTTGAGCTTCGCGTAACTATCAGACGCGCGGTTCGTCTTAATCGGTCGGAAGAGCGAGCGTCGTTCGGTCGGTGTTTGACGTGCTGTGTAACGGAAAAAGGGATCCTCCGTTCCTCCTATTTGCCGAATATGCTCAGCTCCAGGGCCGTCGGGAGGAAAGGAGGACAAGATCTTAATTACTTAGTAAAGGCAATCGCTTGGGGGAATCGGAAAATAAGTCGGACAGGTGTTTAAAGGTTAAATAAACGTGAACTAGGTTTATTCAGGAACGAATACAAAGGATTTCGTGGTGATTATAATAGGTCCGCCCTAGAGTGAAAATACAAAGGAAAGAGAAAGGGTTAATATTACAGTGAGTCCGCCCTGTGTTTAAATACAGAGAAAAACAGGATATGGTTAGTCGGAATCAATCGGAATACGGAAAATAATAATTACAATGTGGATCTTGATCGGAGTATAAAAATAAGTGAATACAGTACGGAATCGATCCGGAATATAATAAGTACACTACGGATTGTAACGGAATACGGAAATAAATGGATACAAGACGGAGTTTTGAACGGAACACGGAAATAAACAGTACAATCAAATCGGAGTACGGAGATAATGGATAAAATACGGAATTACGCGGAAAACAATGAATATAATACGGATTGATATCGGAGTACGGAAGATACGGAACTATACTGGAAAATACTGGAAGCAGTCAGACAGGATGACTGCACGGACCCCTTTACTTTGCAAGGGAAGAAATAATGCGGAATTAATACTACGGATCTTACTATTAGAGTTAACGGAGAATATTATTTCCCACCCGAATATTACCCCCCTGAATGCTATACCGGTCAGGAAACAGGAAGGGATCAGGTC
>NW_011965644.1:0-7462 GCF_000949405.1 Vollenhovia emeryi
TAGATATAAGTAGATATAAGTAGATATAATTTCATATAGTTTTATCTTTTCGTATAGATCCCAATTTTATATTCGTAGAACTGTTGACATTCTTGTGTATAATTAAATACGAATAGATATATTTGCATTCGCACGCACGCACGCGCGCACACACACACATTTGCAAGTAAATCATGAGATATTGTGTAATTAAAACGATATTTATTTTTCTTCTCAAATACATTTTTCTTTTTATACGTTGAATCTTAATAATATGTTTGCACTTTAACTTAAACAAACCTTTATGACTTTGAAATTCTATAAATTCACAAGTTTTTTATTAAACAAAATATTAAAAATATACGAGAAAAATGAAAGTATCATTATATTATAAAACTATAAAAATAATATGATAAAGCAAACATTTTACACCTTTGTGTTTTAATTTTGCGTATTTCTCTTTGCAAGTGTAATTTTAATTGTTTGAGACCGCGCGCTCCAGCCTCATCACGGAGTCTACATATACTGTGTGTGCAACACGATATTTTTAAACTGCTTAAATAAATCTTTAATATATAATCTATACATGTACATACACATGTATAATATAAATATAATCGTGTTACTTTAATCTCATACATATATAATCGTTATAAAAATAGAAGCATGTGTATTTATTTTATCTGTCTCGCATAAAAACTAACAAATTTTTATATTTCAATTATATATGAGATTAAAGTAGAAATTTTTGTAAACTGCTTAAATAAATCTTTAATTTATAATCTATACATGTATATACATATATATAATACAAATATAATCGTGTTACTTTAATCTCATATACAATTGTTATAAAAATATAAGCATGTGTATTTATTTTATCTGTCTCATACAAGAACTAACAAATTTGCGTTTATTTCAAGTAACATCAAATAACAATTTAAATTTGATAATTTGCTGAGAAAAAACCTTAGATATACAGGGTACTCCGCAACTTTTTCACCGCCGTTTACGGGAAGATAGAGGAGACTAAGCCAAACAGAAAAGTCCTCTACCATTTTGCATTTGGAGGAATAGTTATAGAGATATTGATGTTAAAACATCGCTATTAGCCCAACCTACTGGCAAATGTAAACGCGCGATGAGATCCGCCCGCTCATCGGCCGTCGCTTGAGGTGGTGCGCGAAGATAAGTATAGAGGCGCGCCGCTGTCCGTCCGCCGCTTACGCGACCGCTGGCACAGCGGTCAACTTTTTTCATAAATCTCCCTACGGCTGATGGCAGACAACCATCCGTAAGCGCTTAAGGACTTACGTTTACCCTAAGTCTATGGCTACGTCAGTTCCGTAAGCGCTTACGGATAGTTGTCTGCCATCAGCCTACTTCTCGCCGCGCACCGCCTCAAGCGGCAGCCAATGGGGCGGGCGGACGCATCTCATCGCGCGCTTACATTTACCAGTAGGTCGGGATAATACGGCAATTTTTGAACATCAATATCTCGATAATTATACCTCCAAGTGCAAAATGGTAGTGAACTTTTCTATTTGTCTTAGTATACCTCATGCAAATAATAGAAAATAATTTTTCAATGATAATTCAAAAATTATTCTATTATATTTAAAAATGCACCGAAAACACGTAATTTAACATAAAGTACGTTTACAAATCGATTATTAAATATACATATAATAAAGTATTAATATCGTAATAAAATATTGCTATGTAAATACAACGTTTGTTGAATGAATTGTTAAACTAATCGAAGATTTATTTAATCAATAATTTGTAAGTTTGTTTCATTTAAATGATCGTATAAAACGGTGATAAAAGGTTCCTCTATTCTTCGGAATTTTTCGATGATTTGATCATATCTTGCTACATGTTTCGTCTGAATTGTCGATGGTAACATTAATACAGCCATAAAACAGGCATCCGAATTACCAGTTTCAATAAGGTCTTCTATAATACTAAATTGGAATTTTTCCAAGTCAGGATGTTTATATACACGACTTAGGAAATATTTGAGAACGTCGGTCATAAACGAAATTAATAGCGATGAAAAGATGTCGGTTAATTCGTGCAACTGTTGACCAAGTTTCAGGCCAAAGGAGGACTTGGTTAACGTACATTCTTGCAACTTCTTTGCGTACATCAACAGCAAATATGATCTCGCGTCCTGTCTAGGCGATAAGACCGATAAAAATATCGATTGCATGTTGTCGATGACCTCTAGGTTAGTCGAATCATTCAAGCAAAATTTATTGACATAGCTAACAACAAAGTCATCTACGAATAAACGCACGGCCTTATTTAATGGATGGAAGTGTAATTTTTTAGGGTGCGGGACGTTCCAGAAAGTTATCACTGTATTGTGAAAAACATCAGCAAATACTTTGATGCATGCTGTGTATTTATCCTTATCCACTGATAAAATGTATGATATTGTAAAGTGTCTCGCTGTTTCGGATACTCTTGTATCAATGTGAAATAAAAATTTTCGAAGGATGTTCTCAGCAAATTCTTCAGGTAGCAGGTTGAAAATGGATTCAGTGAGCATTCCTAAGCAATCAGCAATATAGTTATTTGTCTTCTGGATGTCCAATCCCATTCCTCGCAGATTGTCTATTGTCTTGAGTCGTAAATCAAAAAATTTTACAACATATTCATTGGGAATTTTGAAAAACATCGAGCTGTCTGAAAGTAAATTTTCGTCCTTCAGATTCAATGTCGACATAGCTTGACAATATAGAGACCAAGTTTCAGGATTTGGCTTTGTAAGGAATAAATTCTGGAATGCTTTGAGCGAAACTTGACGTACTGAATGATGGCTCTCAGTCGCCCAGGTTTTCTGGAGAAAATTTGTAAGTTCACGCATGGAAGCGACTAAACACATTAGTCTAATCCCATGTTTTCGCGTGCTCACACGCATAGTCATTAACTTTTGCACGATTGCTATCACTTTCGGTAAAGAAGTCCGTTTACTTACGTTCGTAAGTGTTGCCAGAGCTATGGATAAATAATCTCCTTCGCATAATCTAACTACAAGATCAAGAGGTACTGGCGGATTGGCAAGTCTCATGCTTAACGGTAAATTTTGTAAGATCTTATAGTCATCCTTAGCATTTGGATGACTAGTATTTATCGTTGTTTCCGTGGGTATGAGAGGATTGATTAGTTTTTCTACCGTATCTCCATGAAGTAGAATGGTCAGGATAACTACGCTAGGCGATATTTTATCTATATTTTTATCATATATATTATTCATACAACAATCAGCAAATTTAATGGGTAAGTCTTTATACCAACGCGTGGCCTTGACAAAGTGTTGTACACTTTTAAGACGACAGTTCTTCATGCAGTCTGCTAAGTATTTTTCCCAATTGTTCAGTATATATTGTAAGTCGTGATTCAGTAAAGTGAGCGCCATCCCTGATGTTACATTAACAATATTCTCTGGGAGCCAACTGCGGTACAGTTCTGGTTCATTCTTTTGCAATTCTTCTTCCACATACCATGAATCTTCCTTGGAACGTATTACTTCGAGAATAGTATCCATTACCCAAGGATAATCTTTAATTGTCATTTTTTCTATCTTGACGTGTGATTTTTTACATCTATTGTTGAAATCAAATATTGCGGTAACAAAGCGACAAAAGTTGCTATTTTTCTCATTGAAATTATTGAAAGACTTTTTTTGAATGGCATTTGCAAAAGTTACGAGGCATTGTCTCTCATATTGTGGATATTCTTGAAGTATGTTGAAATTTAGATACCATTGATTTCCTAGAAACATGTTAATCAACTCCTCAATTGGCATACCATGTATAAGTTGGCAATGTATTATAGGTGTGAGTATTTCTTCAGATGCATATCCATTTTTTATATAAAACAATCGGACAATGTCCAGTACAAGAGAGATCTGCTTTTTGTTTAAATGAGGTACATCATATATTTGCAAGAGTTTATGAAACATTTGTTCGAATAGCCAAGAATTTTCATTTTTATGTCTCTTTAAGAAATATGTCAATGTATCGGATAACGCATTGTCATCCCCATTTATCTTACAAGAGTAAATCATTTGTATGATGAGACTAAGCCTATCTGTCTCATTTGGAGTTTTATTGATTTTTTCCTTGATAACTGGTATGACTTCGTTAATAGGTAAATAACAAATCCAAGCTGTTTTATAATCTGTCGTATAATCATTATTAGTCTCTTCTAACAATAAGGTCTGTTTCTCGATTTTAAGTTTAGCCTGCTTGATCCGTTCTTCAGTAGGTAATAATTGTAATAAGGCAGGCGTCACGTTTACCATCTCATCCAGAAGATTAGCATGGTATTTATTTTTGTATGATTTACGGAGTAAATCGTATTTTTTATCATGTGGATAATGTTCCAAATAATTGAGCATGCTATCTGTGCCAAAGGAAGAAATTTCTGTGGGCAATAGACCCGGAAATATACTCTCCATTAAATTATTGATCTTTTTAGGTGGTAACATATGGATGTATAAAAGCGGATTTTTTATCAGATGCTCCTGAGCTTTCTTTAGAAATATTTCGGTACACTTATTACTTAAAACAATATTCGGCGGTTCAGCTTTGTGTATCTCGCATAGTTCTATGAAATCTTGCAGTCGCTTCTTTATTAATTTAGGCAGGAAAGACTCATATTTATGAATACCGATCGCGAAAGGAGAGCGTTCGGTCGCGTTTAATTCACGCGGCTTTAATAATTTGAGAAAACGCACTATTAAATCCGGATTTTTGCGGAAGATTTTCTTAGTAATTGTTATGGGCAATATGAGTTCCTTCTCTACAATTGTTTCATAAGCAAAAGTCTCGTCGCAAGCTATAATCAATGGGTAAGCAGTTTGAATGTTGTAAATAGATAACACTGCTATGAACATTTGTTGCGCGAAAACCGGATCTTTACCGGATAATCGATGTGCAAGTGCGAGCACAATACGCGTCCTTGTATCTACAGAAACGTAAGGCAAGATACGATCACAAAAATACGAGACGTTGATAGTCTCCTTGTGGCTACCATCGAAAACCCAGGAGGCCTTAAGAATCCGATTTATTATCGTTGAATCCTCACACTTGAGCGCCCATGTTATATCCTCGTGTCTCTTCTTCTTGATGGCAGTTTCAACACGCAGTATAGGCAATAATTCTGGCGGGAGTTGTTCAACATTGCTGGTCTGGTGAATCAATCTTCCAATCCAATTCAATTTTTCACTGCGGATATTGCCCGGTATCTTTTGAATCGCCCGTAGGTAAGGCATTTGTATGTCGCAAGGTATTTCGTAGCTCATTGTGACGTTTAAAGATAAACGGGCTAAACGAAAATGTTCTTTAGATATTTATTCTATAAGCGTGTGTAAGTTTCTATTTTCTTGTGTTGTCCGATGAAATTATCATCATTGCTTCAGCAAATTCACACAACTTATTTTGTTTAATGAGTCAAAAGCGATGTAACATTGATGCTACGGTAAACACCTTGAAAATTCCTCCTGTAAAAACATAATAGTTATCATCAATTTAGAGTATTCCTGTACGCACTATATGAAACATGAATCTTGGTGAAAATATTTTACTGAAAATATTATGACATTAAAAAAAATGTATTTAAACTCTCTTAAGTAACCCCGTTTTGTCATCATTTCATCAATATTTCAATAAAAATTCAGTAAAAAATTATTTTTACTAAAAAGTGACAGTTTTTAATTTAGGTCCTTAAGATGTTGAGACATTACGACTAAGGACGTTCACAGATTAATAGATTTTCTATATATTTGCTTGAAATTGAGACTACACAGTGTATTCAATAAGTTCCAGGACTGGTCGCACACAGATCAAACAACGCCATGTATTGACTCCTCTTTAATATCAAGATTCTAAATAGTCTCCCGCCAATTCGATACAACGCTTAGAACGAGTCTTCAGGTCCATCATCGCCTTCTGGAACGCCTCCACTGGAATACGTTGTTCAGTTCCTTTGTCACCGCCTTTTCAATCGCCTCTACTGGCTCATATCGGTGTCCCTTTATCTTCAATTTTAGCTTGGGAAACAAAAAATAGTCTGGGGGGACAGAATCTTGATATTAAAGAGGAGTCAATATATGACGTTGTTTGATTTGTGTGCGACCAGTCCTGGAACTTTTTGAATGTACTGTGTATATGCTATTAATAGTGTTATTTAAATATCTACTCAATTGTAAGAACCGTATTGGTACCAAAGTCGAGATATTCAACCCTAATGAAAATAACTGATAGAATAGGATATAAATAAATAGAAATTCTGTCAATTTAAATCGATTTCAATTAATTTTTATCATTTCTATTCCAATAGGAATAGAATAGGCCCCCAAAGATGTGGTACACTTTGTTCCAATTGAGTCGTGCACATCGCGACACTTTGTGTCTTGTGTACGTTTGTGTTAAAAAGTGTAAAATAATTGGAAAGCACCCAGTAATTATAGCAGAGGAAATAGAAGTAGAAGTAGTAATAGGAGTAAATATGAAGGATCGATGATGAGTGAAAGGAGGTTTAGCGATAGAGAGATAGGCAAATTAAAGAAATGGATGACAAAGAAAGAAAAAGAGGAGAAGAGAAATAATATAGCAATAAAAGGAATGAGTAATGAGGGAAATAATATGGAATTAAGAGAAAAGGTAGAGAATTTAATAAAAGAAAAGCTAGAGATAGATTATAAGTTACTGAATATTAGGAAAAGCGGGAAGGTAATAATAGCAAAGTTAGACAGCAAGGAAAACAAAATAAAAGTGATGAAAAACAAAAATAAATTAAAAGGGGGGAATATATACATAGAAAGAGATCTGTCATGGGAGGAAAGAAAAATACAAGAGAGGATATATGGGTCAAAGAACAGAAAAGTGATGAAGAAATTAAGATAGGTTACGCAAGAGTGAGGATTAAAGGGAAATGGATAGCATGGAGAGATAGAAAGAGAATTAGAGAGGAAGGAGGGAGAGGGACAGGAAAGAGAGGGAGAGGGAAGAGAGGATAGGAGAGGAGGATTTTGTTTAAGCCAAGAAGAGGAAAATGAACAAAGGGAATGAAGTAGAGTGGGGAAGAAGGCTGATTTTTTGGGATAGCGCAGGGATAGAAAATAAAGATAGAGATTTCTAGAGATATATAGGAAAGTTCGATTTTATATTAGCTTATGTAAAACATGGGTAGACTGTAAGAAATGGGAAAACATAAAGGAAATTGGTTGCCCAATACGTATGAATGAGAATATAGTTAGAACACAACTAGAAATACGAGAAAAGAAAGAGCAAAAGGGGGATTTTTAATAAGAAAAAAGTAAGGTTAGGATAAGCTACGAGAGAAGTTAATAAAGAAAGTAGAAGTGGGAGTATTAATGTCAGAAATAATAGAGGAAGAGCAGATAATCAACATTATGTCAATTTACAATAGGAACAACTAGAAAACATAAAAAAAAAGATAAATAATT
>NW_011965645.1:0-7471 GCF_000949405.1 Vollenhovia emeryi
AGAGAGAGAGAGAGGGGGGGGGGGGAGATAGAGACAACTGTCTCGATGTTGACGATTGTCTCTGTCTCTATCTCTGTCAGACAGAGACAAGAACTGGATTACAATTTTCCTATTTTCCATTTTAGTATAACGCGATCATCTGTCTACCTCTTTCCCTCGGCAATTCTTCCCATTTTATAGAATTCAGCTTCGGCTGGTAATCGCACTGTGCTCTGGAGCTCATGTTCCTTCCGACGGACCTCCTGCTCCTCGACTTCGATTTGTTTGCGCCTTTCCACAACTTCTATCTGTATCTCCTCGTTTCGAATTCGCTGCTTTATCTTTGCCGCCTGAAGCTCGTAAGCTAGCTGGGCTTCGGCTTTCTAAAGACGTAAATACGACTTATTGTTGCTTATTTATTGTTAGTTGAATACAATTAATATAATTTCTAACGCCAAGAGTGAGCTTACCGCTGTATTTACTTCTTGATCAAAATTGGCCTTCTGCAATTGGTAGAGTCTCGCGTTGTCCTCTATCTTGGTATCGGTATTATATTTGATATCCATCGCCGACTTTTCGCATTCTGCTTCCTGCCGTGGAACAAGGAGAAAAGTTTTAAGCGTAATGTATTAAAAATTGAACGCGCCATTTTCATGTATCACAAAGGTCACGTACCCTAATACCAGCATCTCGATTAGCCTCGGCGACGCCCACATCGGCGTCTCTTTTAACAGCGGCCGTCTGGGCTTTGCCGAGCGATGTCAAATATTGAACCTCGTCATAAACATCCTTTATCGTGAACGAGAGGATCTCGATGCCCATGCGACCGACGTCCGGCGCGGCGACTTCTCGCACGAGAGCCGCAAATTGATCTCGATCCTTGTAGACTTCCTCCACGGAGAGAGTTCCTGAGGGAAAATATATTTTCTCTCCAGTAATAACTCCACCGGGCATGTACTTAATACATCAACTCTAACAACGAGGTGGTCAACAATTAAATGAAAGGCTGAGAGCGACCAAACGTACCCAATATAGCTCGAAGATGACCCTCCAAGGTGGACAGGATCGTCGACTTGATCTCGTGAACGCTCTTTCCGAGAAACTGTTCACTGGCAGTGTGCAACAATTCGTCCGCCTTCATGATTTTGCACTGTGCTACTCCGGTGACCGTTAGCGGTACTCCTTGCGCCGTCTCCACGCTTTCGCACACCGGGTTCAGAGTCATCACCTCCAGCGACAACCGTTGTACGTCGGTGACGAACCACCAGGTGAACGCGTACCCGCCGACGATGGTTCTCTTTCTCATCGAGCCGCAGCATCCTCCTGCGGAGCGCAAAGTTGTTTTCCAATTAAATTTATATCTTTCTTTATTATAAAATCCCTCTCGCGTTTATACTTTTCATCGAGAGGAGAAAGAAATATCCAGATAGCGCAAGACACTTCTATGAACATTTCAAGAATATTTTTCAAGAATATGTGGAACATTCCATAGGTCATTCTTATACAGGGTGAGGAAAAGTACCGGACCGGTGAAATATCTCGAAAAATATGGAAGATACAGAAAAGTCTTTCAGACAAAAGTTGTACGGTTTTAAAAGGGCTATATAATGGTAAAATAAATTTTCGAAAAAAATAAATTTTTTATGGTTATATGGAGGTCGCCGTCATTTTTTTAAATGGAACCCCCTATTGTTTATTACACTACCTTATTTTACTAATTAATATGAACAACTTTTGTCTGAAACATTTTTTGATTTGCCCAATACTTTTTGAGATATTCGAGCGAAAATTTATAACTTTTTCAATGTTTAGTTTATAATATCTCGATAACTGTTTGTCGGAGGGAAAAGTAGTACAGGACTGTTTTACTTGATTTAGTCTCAGGAATATGCTGTTGCAATGGTGTTCCAATTAGGGAAAAATTTTGTGCATGCAAATTTTATGTGTTACAATACATATACCATTGCAACAGCATATTCCTGAGACTAAATCAAGTAAAAAAGTCCTGTACTACTTTTCCCTCCGACAAACAGTTATCGAGAGATTATAAGCTAAACATGTAAAAAGTTATAAATTTTCTCTTGAATATCTCAAAAAGTATTAGGCAAATAAAAAAAGGTTTCAGATAAAAGTTGTTCATATTAATTAGTAGAATAAGATAGTATAATAAACAATAGGGATTTTCATTTAAAAAAATGACGACGCCCTCCATATAACCATAAAAAATTTATTTTTTTCGAAAATTTATTTTACCATTATATAACCCTTTTAAAACCGTACAACTTTTGTCTGAAACATTTTTCTGTATCTCCAATATTTGTCGAGATATTTCACCGGTCCTGTACTTTTTCCTCACCCTGTATATTGCTTCCTTATAGGGGAAGCTTTGTTTTCGTGAAAAAATTTTTTTTCCAGTTCTTTTGGGAATATGTTTAAAATGTTTTAAAACGTCCAAAAATAACATTTTTACAAAATGTCCGTATGTGTGTGTGTGTGTGTGTGTGTGTGTGTACGGATTTGAATGTCCGTGGTTGCTCTAACTTCCGTAAATTTTGAGATATCGGGCCTCAGTTTCTTTTTAAATGTAGAGAATCACTAAAGGAAGGTTGGTAGTGAGTTTGGCGATGATCGGTAAATGGGTTTCTTTTTAAAAAAATCTTGAATTTTTTGAGAAATGTCTGTAGTTGCTCTAACTTTCGCAAATTTTGAGATTTCGGGCTATTTCTAATTCTATTATAAGTCTAATTCTATTCTATTATCTATTATATTGAAATTTCACGGAATCCGTACATGCACACTTTTTTATTATACTGGGTGTTTCAAAAGTGATGCTACAAAATGTAATGGTGAAATGTACACACTAGTATAAGCAAAAAGTCTCAAATTTCTAATTTGCACACTTTCAAGAAACATCGAAAAAAAATTAGATTTTGCTAGTAAAGTTT
The DNA here is from genome assembly GCF_000949405.1 of Vollenhovia emeryi. Classification (NCBI taxonomy): domain Eukaryota; kingdom Metazoa; phylum Arthropoda; class Insecta; order Hymenoptera; family Formicidae; genus Vollenhovia; species Vollenhovia emeryi. The sequence goes on from NW_011965645.1 coordinate 2,925, forward strand.
CCTCTATGAGGCCATGTGCAAATTTCTAATTTGCACACTTTTTTTATTTTTTTTTACTAATATCTTACTGTCATAATGGAACGGGCCAAACAATTTATCTCATGTTCGTAGAATATTCGACTGGCACTACTATAAATCTTTTTCGAATGTGAATAGAATAATCTATCGAATATAGCGTGTCGGTTATACATGATATGATCCCAGGTTTCACTGCCTTTTGCATGAGATAAGTGTATTACACAATAAACAATGTGCAATACATAAACTCGATGAATATTAAAAAATTATTCTGAATTTGAATATACGATATACACGTTAAAAATATACGATTTCTAATTGTAATAATCTATATATATTTATAGAATATTCAATTGAAATATTCTGAAAAAAAGAATATTTGCAATCCAGAAGAATATTCATAGAACTACGTGTGCTATCTGGGTATTGCTACCTAGACTGAAATAAATGAACCTTGCGCAACCAGTTAGGGTTGATTCTCCACAAGTATATTATTACGAAAGTTATTAAGCGAGAGATGACCGCATTATTGATCGCGGTAAATATAATAATTACAATTGTAAAAGAGAAGGGGAGAGGAAGAGGGTGTGAACGCGCGCGCGTGTGTTAAATTCAGGTTAAAAAAAGACTTACTTTCTAGGATACGCGTCGCCACGATATCATCGATTAGCTTGTAATTCCAAACGAGCGTTAAACGCACGCCTAGTCTCACAACAACAAGTAGGTCAATCCTGATGGCGAACGGAGTAATTCTTTACCCGCTAAACTCTCAGGGCATAATTACAGAGTAGAATTTGAAAATATCTGAAATACGCGATTCTTCTCTACATCTAATGTAATATCAACGTGCGAACGATGACGATAAAGATTATTCTCACATGTCATTGTACGCCATCGGAATTAATTCATTTCAATTCGAATATTTCCTTGATAAGAGTAGGGTCCGACCAATGAAAAAATCTTTATCACCAGCACAATATGTGGTATTTACAATCCAAAAGTGCAAGATATGTACCTTCGAGAAAATGTAACTTTCAATCTTTCCACGATCTTTCCGCATTACATTTATGTCAACTACGTTTACACGAATGTCTCAGCTGAGGCTACCCAGAGAACATTATGACGTCTAAAAGACGTCTTAAAGACGTCTTATGAAGTTGTCAGAAAGACGTCTTATGTCCCGACCCAGATAGCACATGGACGTCCATAGGATGTCCAAAATGCTCTACTTTGGACATCCCTAGGACGTCCGAAATACATCCAACTTTGGATCTATTTTGGATTTGTTTTGGACTTATAACGGACGTGTTTTTGATAATTAATTGTGTACCTATATTTTGGATAGGATTTTTAATAATTAAATATTAATTAAACAATTTATTTCATTATATTTATATTTTGTCATACTTAGTATATTGTATATTTATATTAAATATATATATATTTAGGTTATATATTTATCTCTGTTATATTATATTAATAATATATTATATTAATAGTGGTGTCTAGCAAAATCGAGTTCTATGTTTCTCTGACTTTTCCAGGTTTTCTAGACTTTTTCTAGCATTTTTATTTTTAGTAGTTTTCAACAGGGTAGATTTACAAAAATCAGTAGAAAATGACAGTTTAATTTGTTAAATTGATCTAAAAAAAGTAAATTGTTACTTATTGTTAATCTTTGTAATTGTTAAAACATATACTCCCCGTTTATAAATATTTAGTTGTTTTTTATTTAAAAAATTTTTATAGACGAGTACAATTTATATGCCAATATACAATTTTTTATTCACAATCAAAGAAAGAGGAAAGGAGAAAGAGCAAGAAAACAACGATATTTAGAGAGAGAGAGAGAAAGAGAGAGAGAGAACATAACTTTTTAAAATTATATTTTACATTTCATTCATATTATTTAATATTGATTTTACATTGTCCATGTTTATTGTTTCCTATGGTTTTAGTGTACAACAAATATTTAACTATTAAATGTAAAAAACTGTTTTATTCATTAACGTGTTTTATTATAATATTAATATAGTAATTAATATAAAATAAATGTGAAACAACCATGGATGTCCATTAAATGTCCATTTCACGTTCACGGACGTCCGGACGTAAATTGGACTTAAACTGGAAGTCCATAGGACATCCAGTGCTATCTGGGTCGACTTTCGACGTCTTTTAGACTTGTCTTAAAGACATCTTTAAGACGTCTTGAAAACAAATCCAAAAGACGTCCTCGAGACATGTATTATAGACATATCGACTGATCTCTTTCGCAAGGTCGTATATTACGCAATTTCTGGTTTTGTACTTAGGCCGCGGTCAAGCGGACATCGAAGAGTTATTTCCTCTTCTATCGAAATGAGAACTAAGCTTCTCTTGGAAGCCGCGATTACTACTTTCAGGTGTAGTATGCTGAGGAATTACGATTATTTTTCTAAAATTCTGCCGTCGATAGACCTCCTTATATCATATACTTCAACGATTTTTAAATGCCAGTTACTTTTAAAAATTGTCTCCTCCTAGCGGATTAATTTATGAATCTTTTGTGTTGCTAAGCAACTACTTGAAAGTAATCGATACTCTAAGCTGTCAGTAATGTGCAGTTCTGGTTATGGGTGGCTGTCACAACTGCCACAATCGTTATACACTACATATTGCACTACAAATCTCATTATTCTAATTTTACAAACTTTTCTATTTTTAAAATACTTTCAAACATCTTATGTCACTAAGCAATATGTCACTGATGCTTTAACAAATGTATTAATTCGAACTTTAAAGGTTATATAAACACTACTTGACATATAATCAATGTTTTATATTTTTATAAAGACGTCATAAAGACGTTTTTTTTCTGACGTCTTATAGACGTCTTTTAGGAAAGTCTTAAAGATGTCTCTTTTAAGACGCCTTTAAGACGTCGTTTAGACATGCATGTTGTCTGGGTACGGTTTTCTAAGGTGAACAGGGAACAATAATGGAGAACGGGATCAAAACGCGAGAAGGGAGATGACCGGCATACCGGCATGAAACGAACGAGGAGGGAAATGAAAAGAGAAAGAGAGAAGGGAAATCGATGACCGTTATACGCCGCGTCTACGGGACTGAAGAGCCCGGAAACCGTAGCCGATCGTACATTATCCTCAATGAGACATCCACACCTGACTACGTGCACGTAGTCGCGAGTCGAACCAGTCGAGCTGTAGCTGTAGCAAGATCATGGTCAGTATCACTCTACTCTTTCTCCAGTAACATCATTTCGATCATCGTCCCGTTTTCGCCTTTACCGCGATCGATCACAAGATTTCGTACTCATCGACCAAGAAACGGAAGAGCCCCGTGTTTTTCACTCGTTCAAGTTCTTTGCTGCGAATGTGTTCGGTGTGTGACAAGCGCGATATTTCCTTCGGTGTCATTGTACCTGCAGCGCATTGAGAACGCGCGAAATTTTCTTTTAAAATCAGTTGTTCTTCTTCGCATACTGTTTCTCTCGCCAGGTTTTTACATCGAATGAGAGTGTCTTTGATCACTTGATTTCACAATTTTATAAAAGTACAATTTCGACGATTAAGAGAGAGAAGAAAAATTATTGCTTTTTTTACCTTGCAAAATATACGTTAAAATCATTTACTTTCCTATGTTCCTATGTGGAAAAAAGGAAAAAAAACCCGTGTGCGCTTCGATGATTATTAGGTCGCTTTGAAGAGAATTGCGATATCTTCATTGTCACGATTCCATATTTATAAGGAGGATCGTTGATTCGAGATGGTAAAGAATAGCTATCGGATTGTTACCCTATTTACACTCGTATAATGCAATAAGTATTAAACAGTTACTTTATACACGCAGAATATTCTACAACTCGCGGCCTTAAAATATTCACGCTTTGTGAATCACGTAGCGAGTTGATTTTTCCTTGGCGATAGTAGATAAAAGGTAATTATTGTTTATTTATTTATAATAAGGTAAATATTGTTTATAGAACGCAATTTATTTCCTACATTTTATAATATTTTATAATTTTATTTAACTAAGCTTCAATATACAGGGTGTACCTAAACTGGCGATAAATATTTTAATGACAAGTACTTTGCAACATTTTGAGACGAAAATTCTAATACGAAAAAGTCGAGACTATAATAGTTTTCATATGGGAACAGTTTAAACATCTCGAATAGCAAAGCTAGAATTTCGCGCGCTCAGGGATGGCAAAATGGTCAGTGATAAAGGTGCTTTCTTGAACCACACGTTTTTGACATTAATGAAATTAGTGTAAAAATGTATGCAAGAGTTTTATTAAGAAACTATTTCTGTTCATTTGCAATGAATTTTAGAAATAGTTTAAAATGTTTTTTTTCAATAGTTCAAGTCGATATTGATTTGTGTCAACTGTCATCAGCATATCTATTTGGTTAAATTGGTAAATCTCCGCGATGAAATTTGTCGCAATTTAACCAAATAGATATGCTGATGACAGTTGACACAAATCAATATCGATTTGAACTATTGAAAAACACATTTTAAAC
>NW_011965646.1:0-7474 GCF_000949405.1 Vollenhovia emeryi
GATGGCAAACATCGTCCTGTGTTTCACAGTAATAGCATTCTTTTCATAGCAATTGCAACAACTACATTATTTTCAAATTCGACTTTACGTTCATAAATGAATTTGTTACAATTTAGTAACCAATTGTAATATTTTTTTGAAGCCATAACTCGGAATTATTCTGTTTTTCCTAGAAAACACAATAGAAATATAGAAAATAATTGAATAATTCTGATGAAAATTCATTCCAAACAGTTTCATAATATGCACCTTAATTGATAAGCACGTTTGAGGTCGCTTGAAGGTTAGAACTGTCTTTTAAACACAGATTTGCTGCTTCTTGCTATTTTTCATGTGCCATAGTTGCTGCTATAACAATTCTACGACAAAAGTAATCACGTGACCCTTTTTGTCGCTGAAACGGCCGGTTCGAGCGACACGTGAAAATGCACCTTCACGCGTGTCGCATGAAATTCGTGCAGCAGTGAACAGCGCCCCCTCGACGAGTGCCGCGGCTCGAGAAGCAACATGAATTTACGTGAATTGGCGTGCGGCGACTTGACCTCGATTACCTCAATCGATGATTGATTCAAATCGTGCAAATACCGGGGGCTCGAGCATAAATCTTTTCCTTAGCGTGAACTCGTGAGAAGTGTGAGAAATTTGATTGACGAATTCAATATTTGTCAATGAAATTTTTCACTATTCGCGAGTTCGCGCTAAAGGAAAGAATTCACGATCGAACCCCTGTACAGTGATGGACAGAATAGTAGCAACACTTTTTTAAAAATAAATTTAGGAATACGCCCACACAGTACAGAAAGATTGCAGAAAGATTGCAGAAATATTACCTTGCAAGATTGCAACGTTTCTGCAATGCAACTACCAATTATCTAGATGATATCTAGATACAATGTATGATAAAATTTCAAAACATTCTTATAAAAGTACAAGCAACATGACAAGACTATTTTTCTTGTTCGTCGTCGTCAGAACTTTCATTTGAGAAATCCGTTCTTAAATGTGTAACACAAACACGTTTTCTAAAACAAATAATTATTAATTATTTACCTTACACTTATAACATTAATTTAAAAACTTGCAAGTTGTTAACGAAAAACAAATTTCATTTCCTCTACTTACTTCTGCTCATTTTTTAATCGAGTTGATGAATTGTCAAGCCAAGCAGCTATAGCCATTTTTATTTGGTCCTCCGTAGCTGACGGCATGTGCATTTGTGCAGCTTCTGTAATGATAATATATATTTATATGAGTCTGTAAAAGTGAAAGATAGATGTGTTTTTCCCCAGTAGTGTTTTTATTTACTATGTTTATTTACTATATTAATTTAACATAACTAAATATCGATTTGAATTATGCCTATTGCTCAGACTAGTTGACTAACACTTGGTATGCAAATGGTAAGGAATTTTACACTATATATATTTCTGTTAACTTAACAATTTTTTCAGGTTGAATTTTTAAAGCAAAAAGGAGGTCCTGATGTGCGGTCTCATGTGTTTAATATTTTAAACACTACAATAAGTAATTCTGTTGCAACACAATATAGTTATAAGGGTCAAAAGAAAAAAAAAAGATTTGTAAATCTAATGTTCAACACCTGTATACTTTGAAATATTAAATAAAACGAAAACAATGTTGTAAAAAATTTCAATTTATAATCTAAAAAAGATTTATATATTAACAATTACTCACTATATATACAGGTGTTGAACATTAGATTTACAAATCTTTTTTTTCTCTTTTGACCCTTATAACTATATTGTGTTGCAACAGAATTACTTATTGTAGTGTTTAAAATATTAAACACATGAGACCGCACATCAGGACCTCCTTTTTGCTTTAAAAATTCAACCTGAAAAAATTGTTAAGTTAACAGAAATATATATAGTGTAAAATTCCTTACCATTTGCATACCAAGTGTTAGTCAACTAGTCTGAGCAATAGGCATAATTCAAATCGAACTTCACTCGGTGAGTTCGTTCGATTTATCAATTATACTTACAACTTCATCAAAAAACTTCTTTTTTTTAAACAAGCGTCAAACTGCTCTAGATCGTTCGTAGTTTTTATAATGAACGTTTCATATAATTTATCTTTTGTTCGGTTACTCAACTGGCAATGACTTGTTTCTGTAAGAGAAACTTTTTTCTCGAGATTCGTAATTTTAGTCATTATAATTTCGTTCTGTTTTACGATTTTATTTTGCTTTGTCAGAATAAGCCTCAATACAGCTGAAAAAGATAAATATGACATAAAGTGTTTCGTAAATATTTTGCGTTTTACGTGTAAGCGTATAAGTGCATAAGTACAATGTGTTTAATATTATTTTAGTTCTATTTTTATTTGTAAAAATAACAAAATATCTAAAAAATAATTGATTACTATTGAACTTCTATTTACGTTTAACGTGATAAATTAAAATTTCATTTTAAGTCGAATAAATTTAGAATGATGCTTTCTGTATCGTAAAATAATGAATATAATATATAAAATACCTACTTGACAAGTTATCTGCACTAAACGATCCTTTTTGTTGAGTATCAGTTTGTGAATTGTCGTTCCTATTTTTAGCACCATTATCCGTATTTTAGCACCACAATCCAAAGTGACAGTATTGCCCATGTCCCATATTTTCTATGCGCGTGGTTTTTGGTGTTCCCAAAAGTGTGCGAGGATCTTTAGGAAAATCTATTTTTACATGTTCATTTAAAATAGCTAACAATGATTTTAAGCTGTTGTGAGGTACTTTAAATTTCTTAGCCCAGTTTTTTATTTTTAATTTAAATTGTTTGCCAAGCAATTTTTCTGGATTTTCCATATCCTCGTCATATATATTAACATCACAGCTGCTGTATGCATCTATTTCAGAATTTAATTCGCTATCGCTGTATTGATACTCTGTATCGAAATCCATTGCAATATGTTCATTAAAATGTTCGTTGTGTACTTCCTGGGCATTTGAGAATTCTGTTTGACTGTCATTGTCTTTTGTTAAAAGAACATTATTTACTGTTTCTGTATAGATTTCCTCTTCGGGTCTAATTATAGCCGAGCTTTCGTGTGATTGAAACACAATAGAAGATATTTCTTCTAGTTCTCGAATCGTTTGTTTTTTTGCGCAACGAAATAACTCAGATTTACTAATATTTTCCTCAGGTCTTCTACGTCGCGGCATTGTAATCTTAATCAGCTTATTATGAAGAGTAAAAGTGTTTCCATAAGAATTCAAAGTACCTGCATATATAAAAATAACCACTGGTTTTTAAATAGTGTAACTACAATTATGCATGTTAGCAAATCAAGGAAATATACAGGGTATACTAAAATCACCGGATATCCTTTTAATCGCAGATTCCTTAAAAAATTTCAAGAGGAAAATTCTAATAAAAAATGTGGCTATGATAGTTTTTAAATAATAAGCGATTATATTTCACAAATGACAGGTCTGAGATTTCGCGCGCTCAGGCACGGCGATATGACGAGTGATAAAAGTGTTCCTATGTGTTTCGCGAGCGAGCGAGAACCAAAGTCACCGTTTAACGGGACAGAAAATATTTGGGAAGACGATGATCCGGTTATTTTGAAAACTTGAGGATAAAGAGAGGCAGGAGACTAGATTGAATCTAACCGAAAATTCGAAGTTCATTCAGAATATCGGAGATCAACTAAATCAAAGGATATCAGTCTGATCAAGATGCTCATCATAGTGAACCCCTCCCTTTTATTAATAAGACGTTACACAAAGTTAACAAAAGAAATGGTTAAAGATAACAAGAGGAACAATTAATTCGAGAATGAATCGTTAAGTCTGTTGTGAAAGTTGTCACTATGCTAAAAAGGGTGATATTCGTAGGAACACCTTTATCACTTGTCGTGTCGCCGTACCTGAGCGCGCGAAATCTCAGGCCTGTCATTTGTGAAATGTAATTGCTTATTATTTAAAAACTATTATAGCCTCGACATTTTTGTATTACAATTTTTGTCTTGAAAGTTTCTAAAGAATTTATGATTAAAAGGATATCCGGTGGTTTTAGTACACCCTGTATAAATATAAAAATGTCAATCTTTATTTCTCTTCTTTATAATTAACACAATCCTTACTTTTAATTTTTTATAATATAATCTTTATTTAGAAAATCTTTATAATAAACAGACATGCGGCTTAAGGGGGCGACACCTAAATGACGGATCGAAAAATTGACTTGTCTTTAGTTTGTAGCTGTGTTGCTAATAATTTACTATAAAATTTCAATATGGTAGGAAATAAAAATACATATTTTAAACAGTAGATTAAGACAAAGAAAGTTAAGAAATATTAATTTTTGACTGAGATATAATATAATAAAAAACGTCGCACTCCTCTTTCTGCTAAAATTATGTCGCTATCGTTCGATCGTGGCTTTTTCGATATCTTAAACCATTCTTTTTTATGGTTAAAGAAAGAACAAAATTTTTACTGAAAACGCGTAAACTTAATTTTAGATGGCCGCCAATTTGTTGAAACTTATTATTTTTAAAAAAGCTCCGATCGAACGATAGCGACATCATTTAAGATTAAAATGACACCAAGATTATTTGTTTCAGATGTCTACAAATTAAGAAATCGTGTCAACCACGAAGAGTTTTTTCAAAGAAATGTTTTTTATTATATTATATCTCAGCCAAAAATTAATACATCTTACTTTCTTTGTCTTAATTTACTGCTTAAAATGTGTACTTTTATTTCCTACCATATTGAAATGTTATAGTAAGTTATTTACAGCATAGCTACACACACAAACTAAAAACAACTTTTCGATTCGTCAATTAGATAACCGAAAAAAACGAAATATACTCAGTGAGAAATGATTCGTCGATCGACGTCGAAACGACGTCGAATTGACGTCGATTCGACATCATTTCGACGTCGATCGACGAATCATTTCTCACTTGGTACATCACAAATTGTGATACACTATATACATATATTCACAATACATGTAGTATTTTTAACATACAATAAAATTACTTAATTATTTTATTACATTTCCAATAAAATATTACTTTCCATCGTTTCCAATGCACAATTAGCACTAGTTTTATTTTCATTTCTTTGAATGTATTCGTACAGTGTAAAGTATTAAATGATATGAAAATTACAGTCTTTAGGTTTAACTTTAAATATATGAAAACTGCATTGCAAAAATTTTTTATTACATGGAGATTAATGTATACCTGACAGCACAGTACGTGGCAAAGACGTCACTACGTCGTATCGACGTGCTTGCAACGTCCTTGCCATATCTGTGCAGACAGGATAATTATTATGAATAATATATTACAAATATACATTTTAAATATGTGAAATTCTTGTTTCATTGATATATCAAATACCGATATTGAAGACGACAGAAACGAACGGGATGCTGCAGATTCTGATGATTGTGACGTTTCAAATATTTCTGGTAACGAAGATATTCGCCTGAGAAAAGTACAACACGTAAAAAGACGCTTATTTACACAGAATAAATTGGTATCCGATTCTGATAATGGTAAGTAAACACTGTATATTTGCAATTAATACTAATTAAAAACTATTACTTTTGTACGTTTTCCCATATTGCGCTATCAACTATTTAAAAATAGTCTTTTACACATAGTCGTGACCTAAGATAAACCGAAATATAAAAAGACGAAATCCTACATTAATATACAATCGTATTGCATATTAGTTTCTGTTTCTTGTAACGATGCAATATAATTTGAAAATACTATAAGAAGTAATAATAATGCCACTATAACAAGTTGCAGCCAATCTACATTTTGTCATGTTCATATTACTTATTTTGTATTATACAATTATGTATAATACGAGTATTTGTAGCCAATGTTAATAAGTGTACAAACATAATTATTTGAAATATAATGCAAAGTATTGTAAAGATTACAGCTTATACCTTAGTATACATGTAAAAAAATAGTCTTTGTGGTCGCTACACTGTTATTCTATCTGTTAGTTAATGTTCTGTACCCATTCGTCTTCAGTTAGTGAAACTTTGGCAGCATATTTGTTACTAGGGACCAAGCATGCGTAGGAAGTTTTATTAGTCTCATTCGTAAGACAAATGAAATGATAAAAGGGTGTATTATTGTCTCATTGAATTACAAGTATTATCTATATAAGTAATATATTTCTAATAACATAATACACTTTTAGGAACATTGAATTATAAAAATGACGCTATTTTAAGAGAACCTAAACGTATACAAAAGAGAAAATTTGTTGATTATAACGAACAACGTAAGTGTTACGTTATTCCTATTGCATACCCGGGAAAAAAATTCTATATACCATATAATCGTGTATGATTATATATAAGTAGCCATATAAAGACAAATTTAAAATATAATATTATTAAATATATGATGATATATGGAAAATTTTTTCCCGGGTACAAATATTGTTTTTATGGATATTGTGAACAAATTGTTACATGTTATTACACAAGTGTTTCGATATGAAAAGAGTATTCTAATTATATTAACAGACGATGAGTATTCATTACATGTTTTCAAGACCATAAATATTTTCGAAAATAAGAATATGATAATACAATTATAAAGAGAATAATGTGTATTTTCTGAAAATAAAAAATTGCAAATTAATTACACTCTAACATAACATGCAATACAGGAAACAATAAAACTATTATCTCTGATGAATATTCTAATAATCAGCGGTTATGCAAAAAGAGAATACAATATTGAAGAACTAAAAACATAAAATAAAATGCACAAGGAGAGATTTATAATCAACGTCCTCCCATTATATTTTTAGCAAGTACAAGTAATGAAAGCGTGAGAAGACGTTTATTGGAAACGGAAAATAATCGGTATAGGGAGCAAAATACAATAGATGACAGCGATTCAAATGAAGACGAAATTGGTAATATTTTATACTTATAAGTATAATACTGCTATGTAATAACATATATACTTTTGACACCCCTCCCCCCTGTTACACATTCTTAGTAAATCCGTTAGGATACATTAACGTCACAAAAGAAATATTCTTCACTCGATTGTAAGATGTAATTGTAGTTTACTTTAAAACGTTTTTGCATATATGCATTCGTAACACGTTTTAAAGTCAAATAAATAACAATGTTAAGAATGCTGTTTATTTTTCAGTTGCAGTACAGTTAAATAATAAGCAAGTGAAAAGAAAACGGTTAAAGGATGCTTTGAACTTTGAAGATTCTTATGATATTCATAAGCGTTATGATAAAATATCAAATACAAGAGTAAGACATTTGTTTATTTATTTTCCTTATATGTAAAACTATTACATTGGCCTTCTCTACTGTGTGTACTACTTTTATTAATTATAGTAGCCTTGTTATTTTCAAAATATATATTTTTAACAGATATACTTAGGAGAAAACATATCGGTTGGTCAACTGTCTTGGGAAATGACAAAACTGCGTAAAAA
>NW_011965647.1:0-7480 GCF_000949405.1 Vollenhovia emeryi
TATATTTAATATTCCATCATATCATATACTTTATTTGCATTTAATGTATATCTTAATTTCAATGAACAAGTAATTATATAATTTACTTAACTGTAGACAGATTATATACAATAAACAAATACTTAATAATAATATTTATTTATCATACATATTTCGTCTACAATTAAGTAAATTTCATAGTACATTACTTATTGAAATTAAGATATGCATTAGATGCAAATAGAGTAAATGTAATAATGAAATATTAAATTATTCTGAATTATAGGTAAGACATACAAAAAAGTAAAATATTAAATTATCCAGAATATCAGTCTTCGTATACTTTTTTCAATAAAATTTTGATACAGCTTACAAATAATTATATTGACTTACATTTTTTAACGATTAATATTAAAGTATTATATTATATTGACATACATTTTTCAACGATTAATATTAAAGTAGTAGTAGTAATTCTTTATTCTGCGGTGCATAGAATACGGGCTACAGCTCCGCTTACAATTCTTCTTCCTCCGCTTTTTCCGCTCGCCTTTTTCTTAATCCTACGCCATTTCTTCCTCCCTAATTTCCTCTGCCGAGAGAGAGAGACCACCCATTCTCCGCATCCTCAGTCACTTTTACATTCATTCCTCCATTCATCCTGGCTTCCGTTTCCGCTGCTCTCTCCTTCCATTCCATCTCCTCCTCTTTCTCTTCCTCCTCTATCCTTCCCATTCTCCACTCCTCTATCTTTTTCAGCCACATCTCTCCCTCCCCTTTCTCCCCTAGTACTACTCCCATCATTTCCTGCCATCCTCTTTCCCTCCCCCACCCTGTACACTCATCCCACACATGTTCCCACGTCTCCTCCTTCCTCTCACATACCCTGCATTTCCTTTTTTCTGCTTCCTCCCAATATCTCCCCTCTCTCATTTCCTCTCCTAATCTATATCTAGTCACCCTCTGCCACCTTTCCTCTTTCCATCCCTTTTTTAGATACTCCGGTATCCCTTTCCCCTTTATCCATTTATACCACCTATTCCATCTTGACTCCTCTATTTTCTTCCATCTTTCCTCCTCCTGTCTATCTCTCTCTTTTTCCACCATCTCCTCTCCTGTTAGCTCCCCCCTCTCTCTCCTCCTTTCCACCTCCTCTATCTTCCACCCCTTTTCCTCGTAAAAGTCCCTTCTTTCCCTCTCCCATTCCCCTCCTACCTCCCCCTTTTTCGCTCTCTCTCTCCACTACTCCCAGCACCACTTTTCTATCTCTCCTCCTCTTCCCTCCCCTAGCTTCCTTTCATATCCCCATGCTCTCATCCCTGCCCTCTTATCTTCTCTCTCATCAGTTCCTCTCTTACCGTATAACCCGGCGTATTCCAACCTACTCCTAATATCCATCTCAAATACCTGTCCTGCAATCTCTCCACCTCTTCCCTTTCTCTCCACCCCCATATCTCCACCCCGTAACTCACCACCGTCCATACCAGCTTATCGAACAGCCATATTCTCCTTGCCCAGTCATTCCCAAATTTCCTTTTCCCTATCCCCCATACTTCCCTCGTTACCACCGCCCCCCTTCTCACCCTCTCTTTTATATGTTCCGTGCACTTCCCATTTGCCATAATCATATACCCCAAATACTTATACTTCCTCACCTCCTCTAATTCCCTCCTTTTCCATCTCCAGTTCACCTTTTTCCATCTCCCACCTCCTTTCCTGCATCTCATTACCTTCGTCTTCTCTACGTTCACCTCTAACTCCTTCTCCTCCATGTATTCCTCCAACCTTTTTATCATCCTAACCATTCCCCCCTCACTCTCTGCCACCACTGCTACGTCATCCGCATATGCCAGCGTCCATACTTTCTTTCCTCCCACTTTTACCCCCCCCCCATCCTTCTCCCTCCAATATCTCGTCCATGTCTGCTAACATTAGTGTGAACAGACATGGACTCAGCGGACACCCCTGCCTTACTCCCCTTCCTGTCCAAAAACTCCTCCCCTCCTTCTCCTCCACCCTTACCTTACACTCCGTTTCCCTCAGAATCTCTTTGCATCTTTCTATTAATCCTTCTCTTACCCCCCTTTTCCTCATACATTCTACTAAAATCCTTCTGTTTACCGAGTCAAAGGCTTCAAATCCATAAACATCACCACCATCTTCCCATTTTTCTCTTCTATCTTCTTATTAATCATATAATTCAGTCCATATATTTGACCCACTGTCCCCCTGCCCTCCCTAAACCCTGCTTGACTCGGCGGCAACATCCCCTTACTTTCTACTTCCCTCCTCAGCCTATTCGCTACAATCATTGCATATACCTTGTATGCCGTCTGTGTCAGTGTTACCCCTCTATAGTCCTCCGCCTTCTTTCCTTTTCCTTTTTTCCATATCGGCACTATCACCCCCTCCCTCCACTCTTCCGGCCAACCCTCTCCCTTCCACACCCTCTTGCATATTTTCCATAGCCAACTCCTCACCTCTTCCCCCCCATACTTCCAAACCTCGTTTACTATTCCATCTCCTCCTGCTGCTTTCCTGTCCTTCAACCTTCTTATTGCCCCCTCCATCTCATCTCTGCTTATTTCCTCTTCCTCCTCCTCCTCTTTTTTTCTTCTTTCCCCCTCTCCTCTAACCCTCCCATTCCACCCCTCCTAACATTTCTTTAAAATACCCTTCCCATTCCTCCATTTTAATTCCCTGCTCTATTCCCCTTCTTCCCCCTCTTTCCCTTCTTACCACCTCCCATACCTGCCTTTCCGTTCTAATCCCTTCTATCTCCCTCTCCCAGTCCTCCCTTTCCTTCTTTTTCTTTTCCTCACATACTCTTCTGAACTCCCTTCTACTTTTCCTGTACTTCTCCCCATCTCCCCCTCTTCTTTTCCATTCCCTCAATTCCCTTTTAGCTTTCTTTTTCATCTCTTTACATTCATCATCCCACCATCCTTTCTTCCTCCCTCCCTCCCAACTCTTTTTCTACCCTTTTCACCGCTTCACCCACTCTTTCCTTTATTCTCTCCCACTCGTCCCCTACCGTTCCCCCTTCCCCTTCACTCCTCCCACAGTATTCCCTAAATCTTCTCCTCCCTTCCTCTGTCCAAATCCCTCTTCCTCCTCCTTTCCCTCCCCTTTTCTTTCTCCTTCCTTTCCTTCCTTCCCCTCTATCCAGACCACCAGTGGTTGGTGGTCTGAATCTGTCTTTTCCTCCACTTCCATCCGCCTCACCTTCCTTCTCGTCTCCCTATCCCCTATCACATAATCTATCACCGTTCTCTCTCTTCCTCCCGTGAATGTCCACTCCCCTTCCTCATCTTCCACATTCCCATTCAGTATTGACCATCCCCTTTCCTCCAAAAAGCTACACAGTTTCCTTCCCTCCTTACTACATTTTTCATCTCTTGACATTCTCTCCCTTTCCCATCCTTCTGTCCCCTCCTCCCCTACCTCTCCGCCTTTCCTTCCTGTCCTCGCATTAAAGTCTCCTCCTATCAAAACCCTCACCCCTTCCTCCCTCTTCTCCATCCATCCTCTCAGCTTCTCTAACTTCTTTTCCAGATCTTTATTTACATACACCCCTATTATCCTCCACCAGTCTCTGCCTAACTTCATACCTATCATACCTTCCTCCTCCTCCTCCTCTCTCCCTGTTTCCATCTCAATTTCCTCTCTTCTTCCCATTACCATTCCCCCCATCGCTCTTCCTTTCTTATTTCTTTTCCCGGCCTCCTGCATTTCCCAGATATATCCTTTTGGCATTCTCCTTATCTTCTCCCACCCCTTCTTTTGCACCCACGTCTCACTCATCAAAATTATATCCCAATTTCCTATTCCCTCCCAAAACTCCCTGTCCTTGTTTTCTAACCTCGCCACATTCCAAAAGCCTACCTTATATTCCTCCCTCCCTCTGCCTCTGTCTTCTTTTCTCCTTTGACTTTTCCTCCTCCCCCCTTCCTTTCCTTCTCCCTCCCTTCCCGTTCCCTCCTTCTCTAAAACCCCACCTCTCTCCTCTCCCTTATCACCCCTGCCCCCTGCTCCAATTTCAATTCCTCCCTTTCCTCATCCCATCTCCACATTTCTTCATCTATCCACATCTTCATATACCCAATCCTCACTTTCCGCCCTTCCCTTCCCTTCCTCTCTGCCCCCTCCCTCTTAATCAACCATTCTGCTCTTCTTTCCTTCTCCGTCATATCATCCTTGAACCATTCTGTCCTTTCCTTCAGGTTCTTTTTCCCTCTCATCACCTCTATTTTATCCCCCATATTCGCGAATCTCACTAACACCATTTCCTTACCCTCCTCCTTCTTTCTACTTATCCTCCTTATCTCTTCTATCTTCGCCTTCGCTCCCGTTTCTCTAATGATTTCCTCTACCTCCTCTCTTAGACCTTCCCATCCCTCTTTCCTTACCTTCACCCCTCTTATCACCACATTCTTTTTTCTTTCCTCCCTTTTCTTCCACTCCCCTTCCCACTCCATCTTTTTTACTTTCTCTCCAATCTCCTCCCATCCTTTTTCCCATCTCCTTACCTTCTTTTCCTCACCTCCCCCCTCCCTCTTCTCCCCCTATCTCTCTCCCCCTCTACTTCCATTTTCTCCTTCTCCTTATATTCCTTCAGTTCCCCCTCCACCTTCCTTATCCTCTACAATAACCCCTCCCTCTCCTTCTTCCACTCTTCGCCTATCCTTTCCATCCACCTCTTCATCTCCTCTTTCTCCTCCTTCCATTTCCTTAGTTCCTCCTTCAATCCATATCCTTCCTCCTCTCCCTCCTCCCCTGTCTCCTTCACCTCTTCCCTCTTCTTCCTCGGCGGCGATCTCACCACCATCTTGCTTTTCCCAAAAATGTTCTCCGCCTCCCACTTCTTCATCTCCCCCCCTCCTCCTGCCTCCCTCTTTTCTCGCCTCTTTTCAAGTACTCTACAATTGGCACGCTGTTCGCCCTCTCCCTATTTAGTATCTCTATGTTCTTTGGTCGCCCTACTTTTCCTTTCCCTCCCTCCTTTGCTCCCTCCCCCTCTTTCTTCTCGTCTTCCATTCTATTCTCCCTTCTATTCTGATCTCTTTTCTTATCTACCTACCCTTGCCTACTTTTCCTATGCACTTGCCCCTCTATCTACCTTCTCTGTTCCCTGTCTCCCTCTACTCTTCCCTCCCACTCTCCACTCTATCTCACTACCTACTCTATGCCGCCTGTCACTCTCGCCTCTTAACCTACCTTTCTCTTCCCGCTTATCTCTCCACCGTACCTCTCCTTCTCGCTCACACTCCTCGCCTCCACTTGCCCCGCCCCCCTCAACCCTTTCCCATGTCACCCCACTCTTCTCTTCTCTTACTCTACTCCACTATCTCTCTATTCACCTTTATTCTCGCATTCATTCTCTCACACAGCCATACGTTCTCGTCACCAGAAACGGAAGCCGATTAATATTAAAGTATATTATAACACAAATCAAATAAAATGTTCAAATATCACACATAATTGTTAAATGAAGTATAATAAAAAGAAAAGAATTTTGAAGTTTAAAACAAAAGTAGTGCAGATAAAATATTTTACCAAAAAATATTTGCTTATTAATAGAAGTTTTCCAAATGTCATCCGTTCCCACATTAGATATGCGTAAATAAATATTGTCATTCCATCTATCTCATCACAACTATCAGTATCGCAAATTAGTGTCTGAAAAGAAACAAAATAAATGTACAATATTAAATAAACAATTAACGTTTATTTTAACGAGGTTTATTATTTGAATATTGTAGAACAAAGAATGCTACTTAATGTTACTTAAAAGAGATTACCTTATTATGAAAATAAAAATCACTGTTTATATAATTTTTCTATTTTTCGACGCTTTTCATATTTTATTTCTTTCTTCTATATTTACGCTTATTTGACGCGCACTTGTTTATACACTGTATATATGCTTTCCGAGTAATCGGTCTTCCAGCTTTCGTAGATGCCCAATCTGTAACAAAAATACTACTGTTTATCTGTAATTGATCATATAGATAATAAAAATAATTAACGGCACATAATATAAAAATTACGTACTAAGTAAAGCTTTAAAAAGTACAGGACTAATTGCTGGACGAGTGCCTCTTTTCCCAATGGTAGAATAATGGTAAACCTTCGGAAAACCCACGCATATGAAATAAAGGATAACAACACTCACTTCCTATGTATTTTTGTGTTCTGAACATGAATATGTAACTTAGACATGGCGGTCGGAACAAGAAACCCATGAAAACCATGAAAAACCCATAAGAATTAAGGTTTTTAACATTTATCCCACCAAATATCAAAAATTTTGAAAAATGTTTTAAATAAAAGTTGTAGATCTCTTCGAAATATGCATTTTATGTCCTATTCATTTTTACTGTACGAGTGATAGTTTTCGAGAAAAATGATGGACTTCTATCTGTCCTCCAAATCTAAACATGTATTATTTTGCAGTACATATACGCAAAAGGAACAGAAAAACGCAAAAAGGCCAGCAAAAACCAACGTTAGCTGTATATTTTTGCTACAGTGTGTTATATCTTAACGAAGTGGTGCCCCCCAGAAGGGGGGGGCGGAATATACTGTCTCCACGCATGTACTTCTGGCGTTGTACTGTTCCACATGGGTTTGCAACTTTCCACGTGAAGCGAGATCCACTCCACACCTCTGACATAGGATGGGTAGGGTTATTTTTAACGAGGTGAAGCCCTCCCGAAGGGGGAGCGGAACATACTGTTTCCACGCATACATTTTTCTACCCGCATATAAGTCACTCCCCTCCACCAAATGTAGATGGAAAAATGTATGCGTGAAGACAGTATGTTCCGCCCCCCCTTCAGGGGGGCTCCACTTCGTTAAAGATAACCCTACCCACCCTATGTCATAGATGTGGAGTGGATCTCGCTTCACGTGGAAAGTTGCAAACCCATGTGGAACAGTACAACGGCGGAAGTACATGCGTGGAGATAGTACGTTCCGCCCCCCCTTCGGGGGGGCTCCACTTTGTTAAGATATAACCTTTTTTACTTTTTTTTTACGTGTGGAAATCCTTTATGGATACCCGGGCGCCCCTCCGGGAAGGGAGTTTACATTAAGTGGCCCGGGTTATGTGGGACTGCCCCCCTAATGGCGATCGGGTGCGGCCGCTGACATTGCGACCGCTGGGCTTACCGCACTAAAACCACACGGTGGACTGCGCTGTGCTTTACTTGGGGGACGCCCAGGACTTGGCAGAGCCATTACTTCTGGACGCCCCCCGCACGGGCCCGCCGTTTGATGGGCGGGCCGCTGCGCTCCCTCCCCCGTTGGTGTGGGGGAGGGGGACTCCTCCCCGCAGGGGGAGTCCACTACTCTCTTGGGCGGCAGAGGCGTCCACGACCTCTACCGCCCGCCTCCGTGGAGGCAGGGCCTGACGGGGTTCCCGGCCCGCCAGACCCAGGCCGCCTCCCCCCTTGTCGTTGGGGGAAGGCCATCTCCTCACCGCCTCGGCGGTGTTCCG
>NW_011965647.1:14149-15711 GCF_000949405.1 Vollenhovia emeryi
AATGCTGAGACGCACGGCGACTCACTCACGCACACTAGTAAACGCGTGGCTCACGAACGTGCGTCCGTTTAAAAAGCGATGCGGATTCGCTAATTTTTAAATAATTACAACTACTTTGTGAGGCGTGACTCGAAAAAATGGTTCGGGACTCTTCGACTCAGTTTTTCATGAGAAATATCACTATATAAATGGTGGGCGCGAATTAGAATACACCCTGTATACTTGTACATACTGTAAATATATCTCGTTTTCACACTTAACACTCTCGTCTGTAAAAGGACCTGACTCTTGCGATCCTCCTCCAGCGAGCGAAAAATCTTTCTGCGCAAACGATAACGGGCGAACGAGCCCCCATAATATGTATATTAATAGCTTTTTACTAAGTTATCTCCAGGTTTCAGCATCTCCATCGGAATCTATATAAAAAAAACAGAAAAAGAAATAAAATAAAAATTAAATATACATTATAGTGAATTTTTTGTGGCTCCTTACCTCAAAAGTTTTTTTATTATTTCGGTCAGCTTTTGCCTCAGATTCGTATGAATGTTTAACAGCTGCGAGAAGAAATTCTAAAAACTGAACGTCTCGTGTGGTAACTAAAACATAAATAAAGAAATGTACTTATTTTAATATAATCTTAAGTAAAAGAAAACAATCACAATGATGAAGTTATGTAGTTAAAATATTACTCTAAAATATGGAATTAGTCCCGTAAATGATCGTGCTGTAGTTTTCAAGTTCTGCTTCTCACTGGTTTCAGATTCATCCGAAAAATCTGTCATCGCAGTTTCGCTGCTACTGTACATAGAATAGTCTTTAGTAGATTCTGAACTACTCTCTGAAGTGTTTTTTCGCAGTCTTGCAGATTCCAAATCCCTTTTTTTAGGATGTCTTGCTACAATGCTCTACAATACAAGTGTTTTATTAATTACTCTAACAATGGTTATGAATTCCGTGAGTCATCGTTGTTAACACCAGTTGTACCTCTACTTACCTGTATCTTCGTAGACTTTATGCATGATGATGTTTCCAAGTTATTATTATTATTATTATTCGATGTTTCAGATTTTTGTTGCAAGATGTTCTTTGCACACGATTGATGTGAAACATTCTTCAATTCCGTCAGAGTGTAATCTGCTTGCTTCATATGTATGTTATGATTTTGAGATTCGTCTGTAATCGGATAGTTGCTACAAAAATGTGATGATTCTGCGTTACTATATAATTGGTTCAAAGAATTAGCATTCACCGGTATGTCTTTCTTCCACTCTAATTGATAATTCCCAGTGAAAGTTTCAGGGGGTTTCTGGCAAATGATCAAATACATAGATATTAAATTGTTCAAAATTAAGATTATAGATTTTAGCTATATAATATATGTTCTGTTATCGAATAATAAGATGCAAACTTTCTAACAAGTTCGGATACCTTGTTGTGCCCCGATTGCCGAAAGAGGTAACGAGGGCACTCAAGCAGTCCGATGCCGCGAGGTACCGCCGTATCTCGCCCGCGTCGTGAGCGACTACCTGAGGGACAGGTGGGTCGAATATATCGACCAAGGC
>NW_011965648.1:0-7483 GCF_000949405.1 Vollenhovia emeryi
CACAATTAATAAAGTAGCATTTAATTCATACATGAAAAGACCAATTTGTTTTATATTTTCTGGACTAGGATCTCAGTGGTCTGGAATGAGTAAGTCTGTGTGTGTGTGTGCGCGCGCGCGCGCGCGCGTGTGTGTGTGTGTGTGTGTGGGAGGGGAAGAAAGGCGGGTGCATGTGTGTGCATTAGAGGATTAAACAATTTTTATTAATATTTTTATTAAAATTTTCACAGGTCAAGCTTTAATGAAATTTCCAGTGTTTGCCAAGGCAGTCCACAAGTGTGATGTGGCTTTGAGACCTTATGGTATATTTCTTACAAATATTTTAACAAGTGCAAATGAGAGTACTTTCGACAATATCATTAATTTACTTTTAGCTCTCGTTGGTCTGCAGGTAAAAAGAAAAATTTTTTGTTTAATATATTATATATTTTATATATGTAGACAGGGTGATTCGCAACTCTGTTTACAACGCTCGTGAGAAGGTAGAATGGATTGAGATGATCAGAAAAGTCCTGTACCATTTTGCCATTTACCATTATAATATATATCAAGCCCAAGTTTATTGGAGGGAAATATGTTAATCTAAATATGTTGTGTATCCGCGTATCTTGGCTGTCCCGTGGGCAGCCCTGGGCAAGGAAAAGGAAGGCACACACAGACTTGTAATAAGCGCACTACCTTTATTTGGTATCCCACATGGGAACCGTACTCGTGGCCGGCCGTACAGAGAGAGAGCCTGTTCGAGGCTCGACGCCTGTATACCTACGCACGCGCACGCATGCGCCGTTACTACTTCTTCAGTGCGCATCCCGCAGGATGCGCGCGAAGTATAAACGCGCTCACACAACACTCCCTCCGCTTAGAATACAAACACTTGGGAGTATTGTGTGGTTCTTAATCTAAATCTTTAAAAACCACATAATCTTTGAGATGCAACGGTAGCTTCCTGGTACGTACAGGTCTCGAAGTTTGCGGAGTCACGAAAATTGAAGTCTCCGAATCCTCCGGCGACTGTAACGGCGTCGAAGTCACTAATGTCCCAGACGGGGACGTAAAAGAAGGACTCGAAAAATCTTGCCTTGGCGAGGCCGTAATTGTAATAGGAGTAACCGGCCCTTCAGAGGCCGTAATCGTTGAATCTGTAACATTACTCGAAACATTTTCTGTGACGCTAGGTAATCCAGCATCCGAACTAACTAAAGTCTTAGAGCAATTTGCACTAACGCTTAGAGGACCGGAAACGTCGAATTCCTGCTCCTCTCGCTTAATCGGTGTATGAGTACCGATCAATCGCATTTGATTCACATGGCGTTTCCATGTACGCCCGTCATCTAATTGTACCTCATAATGTAACGTACCTAATCGCCGTGTCACAGTACCGAATAACCATTTGTCGTTACCCGCGTAATTACGACAACTAACTCTCCTCCCCTCCTCGAAGGAACAAGGCGTACTGCCTAAATCAGACGCAAGACTAGGAAAAACATCAGTATTGGAGGGTCGCAATAAATCTAATCTTGTACGTAGTTTACGCGAAAATAACAATTCCGCTGGAGATTTACCTGTAGTTGCATGAGGAGTCGTTCTGTATTGTAAAAGTATTCTAGGTAAACAATTATATACATTCGCTGAGTTACAACGCATTCTTTTTAAAGAATTTTTAAGTATTTGTACATATCGCTCTGCTTGGCCATTTGTTGCTGG
Source organism: Vollenhovia emeryi (assembly GCF_000949405.1). Taxonomy (NCBI): domain Eukaryota; kingdom Metazoa; phylum Arthropoda; class Insecta; order Hymenoptera; family Formicidae; genus Vollenhovia; species Vollenhovia emeryi. The sequence continues at coordinate 1,705 of NW_011965648.1, forward strand.
ATGGTAGGGTGCTGTTAATTTCTGAGTGATCCCGTTAACTTGTAAAAAATTTCTAAATTCTTTAGATGTAAATGTTCTTCCGTTATCCGAAACGAAATATTTTGGTAAACCATGTGTCGCAAAAATTTGACGACATAAATCCATTGTCGTACGTGACATCATATCTTTCACTATGTGGATTTCCGGCCATTTGGAAAATGCATCTACCAAAATGAAAAAGTAATGACCTAGAAAAGGTCCCGCAAAGTCAGCGTGAACACGCTCAAATGGCATAGTAGGTACACGGTTCCCAAATATGTGAATTATTTTTAGGAGGGTCGTTCCTAAAAGCATTGCAATCATTGCAATTTGCAAGCAAGTTTTCGATATCTCTATCAATTTGGTACCACCAGATATACCCTCTAGCTAAATGTTTCATCCGGACTACACCGAAATGACCAGTATGTAACTCTTGTAAAATTTCTTTCTGTAAAATACGGGGAATAACTACCCTATGTCCTCGAAAAATGACGTTATTCTGTAAAATAAATTCATGTAAATTAACTGTATAAAAAGTTTTCTCTTTTTCTGTATTCTTACCCGATTTAAGAATTTGTAATAGTTTAGACAACTCTTTGTCTGTCGCTGTAGCTGTAGCTACTTCCCGTGCCGTTATTGGCAATGTGTCAAACGTGCTTAATTGAAAAACATCTACCGGGTCTTGTACATCTGCATTACGTGGAATAGGTAACCGTGATAAACAATCTGCATTCGAATGAAGTTCTGACTTCCTGTACTTAATATCATAATTAAAACCCTGTAAAAATAACGAGTAGTGTTGCATTCGTAATGCCGTGTAGATAGGCAAACTCTTTGTTGGAGAAAAAATTTGTGTAAGTGGACGATGGTCTGTAATTAATGTGAATTTAGAGCCTTGCAAATACTGGTGAAATTTCTTAACACCGTAGATGATCGCGTAAGCTTCCTTGTCAATCTGAGAATAATTTCTTTGAGTGGAAGATAACGTTTGCGAAGCATATTGTATGGCTCTTTCAGAACCATCGGGATAGATGTGCGAAAGCACCGCTCCTACCCCATACGAACTCGCGTCCGTAGCAAGCGTAACTGGTAAACGCGGATCGAAATGAACTAAACATTTTGGACTTATAAAAGCCTTCTTCGCGTCCCTGAAACCCTTCTCACATTGAGATGTCCACTGAAATTCCGTATCTTTACGCAACAATTTATTTAACGGGTGTAAAATCGAACTTAGATTTGAAATAAATCTACCGTAATAATTAATCATCCCGAGAAAACTGCGTACCTCCGTAACGTTGGTAGGTCGCTTCATATTATGGATCGCTTCCATCTTTTCAGGAGCTTTATGTACGAGTAACCCGTCTTTATCTATCACGTACCCGCAATACTGGATTTGCGACATGAAGAATTCGCTTTTCTCCATATTAACTCGAATGTTGAACTTCTGTAATCGGCCAAAAACTAAACGCAATTTATTTAAATGATGCCTTGCCGATGCCTTGCCGATCTGTTCCTGCTACTCGAATGTCATCTAGAAAAACCACTACGCCGGGGATGTCTTTCAGAATATTTTCAATGGTGCGCTGCCATATTGCAGGCGCTGACGCGACACCATACATTAAACGCGTAGCTCTGTACAAGCCTTTATGAGTACTCAAGGTCAAAAAGGTTTGGTCCTCCGGTCGGACTTCCAATTGCAAAAGCCTGTAGTAAATCGATCTTTGAGAAAATGGTACCGCCTGCCATCGAAGCGAATAATTCATCTGCTGTTGGTAGCGGATGCTCATCCACGAGTAACCGCGGATTAATGGTGACACTGAAATCACCACACAGGCGTACCTGACCGTTCTTTTTTAAAACCGGAACAATGGGGGTTGCCCATTCTGACGAATCAACATTTTCTAAAATGCCCTCTGATTCTAAGCGATCTAATTCCTGCTCAACTAATGCGCGTAGGCGAAAGGGAATTTGCCGTGCTTTCACGAACACTGGTTTTGCGTTATCTTTCAATGTAAGTCTAGCTTGAATATTACTGATTTTCGAAATGATCGGATTTGTAATGCCAGGAAACTCTCGAAAGAAACTTTGCAACGACGGGTCTTCAATTACGTGAATTGATTGTAAACGTCCTAACAATTGATGCATGTCTCCATGATCTTTCAATTGTAGGATCCACTCTCTGCCGAGCAGTGGTTCGCGATCTCCCGTCGTAACGTACAAATTCAATTCGCGAGTCTTCCCCCTGCACTTCACCCGTACAACCAAATATCCAAGCAGATCGATAGGTTTCTTACAATACGAAATTAAATGTAATACGGTTTTGTGTAATTTTTCCTTTGGAAACAACCTCTTCGCAAGAGACTGTGAAATCAAGGAAACTGCCGCGTCGCTATCTATTTCAAAACGCACGCGCTTTTCGTTAACGATTAACGACGTAAGTAACTTGTCCCGATACTGTACGTGCTCGACTGCTAACACGTCAACACAGTTCGAACTCTGTTTATCCGAACGACACACCTTTCGAAGGTGACCAGTCTTCCCGCATGAAAAACACTTAACCGACCTATCTAAAGTACAACGCGACGCAAGGTGGTTCTTGCCGCAACGATAACATGTGATATTTGACGAATTATTTACACGCGACTTTACATTTTTCTTAGACTTAGCTTTAGCTCGCCCGCTGCCGTCGCTGCCTCCCCGCTTCTGGGTCGTCTGCACCTGGGCCACACCTTCTTTCCCCTGCAAATCCTTGGTCCCCCTCTCGGAAAGCTCGATCGTAGCTGCTGTCTGGACGGCCGTGTCCAACGACAGATCCGTCATTTCCAGGAGTCGTCCTTGGGCCCTTCTGTTTCTCAGGCCGCACACGAAGACGTTCCGAATGGCAGTTTTGATGAAAGTGCCGAAATTGCACTTAAGAGCGATCCTCTGTAAGGCTGCGGAATATTCCTGTGCAGTCTCTCCCTCCTCTTGTTTACGCTGATGTAGCTTGTATACCTCAGCGATTTCGAGGGTAACGGGGTCGTAGAATTGCTTGAGGATTCTTGCAAGTTCATCGTAGCCAGTATCATGTGGGTTTTGCGGACTGAGTCGATCAGATAGCATGTTGAAAGCCACTGCCCCCACATAATGTAGTAGATACGGCACCCGAGCCTCCTCGGTGATGCTGAAGATCTTGAACGCGCCTTCCAGGCGCATAAGCCATCGAGAAAATAGTCCCAACGCTGCATCGAAAGGCTCGATCGTGAATGTCGTAATTGGCGTTTCTGCCATGGTTCCGCTCTCTCAATTTCACGATAAGGCACTCGCGAAATTTTCTGGTGTTACCACACCGGAGATTATCTTTGAAAGTACACGTGCATAGCACGTGGCCGGCACACTGGAACGTAATGGCGTGGCTATTGGCATACCACGCCGCAAGGTTCACAGTAACCTTGCACCGCGGACTCGTAAAGGCCTTCACACATAAAATTCCGTAAGGACGTAAAACGTAAGCATAAGAAAATCGACCAATCACAGTCGAGAACGTAAGGCAATGACGCAAGCAGTAGCAAATCCAACTTGTTGATTTTCTTAGGCTGATGGCAGACAACCATCCGTAAGCGCTTAAGGACTTACGTAAGCCGTAGACTTAAGGCAAGGCAGAGAAAAACGTAAGTCCGTAAGCGCTTACGGATGGTTGTCTGCCATCAGCCTTACGCTTACGTTTTACGTCCTTACGGAATTTTATGTGTGAAGGCCTTTACCGTCCTCGTCGCCAACTTCTCTGTTGTGTATCCGCGTATCTTGGCTGTCCCGTGGGCAGCCCTGGGCAAGGAAAAGGAAGGCACACACAGACTTGTAATAAGCGCACTACCTTTATTTGGTATCCCACATGGGAACCGTACTCGTGGCCGGCCGTACAGAGAGAGAGCCTGTTCGAGGCTCGACGCCTGTATACCTACGCACGCGCACGCATGCGCCGTCATTACTTCTTCAGTGCGCATCCCGCAGGATGCGCGCGAAGTATAAACGCGCTTACACAACAAAATAATTATCATTTATTTATTTACTTTGCGCGCCGTTCGTGCGTAGCCATTGCCGATTGCGGTAAACAGCTTTCCGTGCGCCTGACAATATCGATCGCTGGGCGGTCATATCTTGTCACGCGCTCCATTTGGGCGGCCGGGCTAAGATGATGACTTTTAAAAATTAGTTACTCGTTAACTATTGCGAAAATTGCAAAATTGTACAGAACTTTTCTGTTCATCTTGATCCGTTCTACCTTCTCATGAGCATTGTAAAAGGAATTGTGAATCACCTTGTATATTTTTTAACATATACAATATTTCTGTCTGTGTATATACAAACACAATTAAAAATTACATAATAGTTAAATAATAATAATTATAAATTTTAACATATTTAATTCAATATTACTCAAATAAATTTTTAAAAATAAACAATTAATAAAATTCATAAGAGTTTGATGTGAAATCAGATTTGAAGGAATAAAGGAGTAACAGCTCAGACAGAATATTAATGTCTAAATAATTTTAATTCTTTAATTTATTGTAAAAAATATTACCTCAGGGTAATATCCCACACAGCACAAAGTTCCGATTAAGCTCCTAGGAAGTTCATTTTGCTGAGTTCCCGGGAAGCTTACAAAATTCGACAAAACAAGCTTCCAGGGAGTTCATTTCGCTGAGCTCCCGGGAAGCTTACAAAATTCGATAAAACAAGCTTCCAGCGAATTAGTACTAGTTGAGAGCTCCCTGGGAGCCTCATTTAAACTCCCTGCGAGCTTAAATAAAGCTCCCAGAGAGCTCTCAAAAGCGGACATAGGAGCTCTCAGGGGGCTCCGTGCGAGTTCGTTGAAGTTCAAGTGAAGCTTATGACCAATTTTAAGAGCTCCCCGGGAGCTCCCCGGGAGTTCCCCTTGCTGTGTAGGATTGTATTATATCACCTACACCTCACTATTAGGCGGGCGTCTCATCAATTTGATCACCGAGCATGTGGTTATATTCATAAAAAGTAAAAGTGAATAAAAGTTTACTTATTATCATTTAAATAAGATTTAGAAGCGGATTTAGAAGAAAAATCTCTTTTATATGTATGTTACAGATTGGAATGGTCGATCTTTTAACATCCATTGGTATCATTCCCGACTTTATAATCGGTCATTCCATTGGTGAATTACTCTGTGGATATGCCGATGGATGTTTGACAACTGAAGAAACAATTGTGTCGGCATATTTCATTGGTTTAGCACTTCTTGAATCGAAAATAATTAATGGTTCCATGGCTGAAATTAATATCAATCTTAAAACCTTGAAAGATATGCGTCCTTCGGACATTGATGTAGCTTGTTACAACGGCTCTTCTAATTTTATCGTGAGCGGACCAAAAGATTCTATAAAAGCATTTCTCACCAAATTACGGGTACATATTTAAACAATATAGTAAATATTATCTGTTTGTCTTTCTTAAATCATATAAATAATATTTCTGATATACTATGAATACTATTTTAAATATTAATAATTAATATTTTTTATTTCGAATGTTGATCAACATATATATCTGTTTAGTCTTCATGGCTTCCGGATGGTTGCCGCGTCCGTTTGCAGTGTGGTGCCGACGTTTCGCAGGCGTTGCAGTCTGCTTCATCAGGGCTGGGAGACTCTGATACTGAGCTCCCTCGCGTTGCGCTCGTCCTTTTATACTCGTTCTTGGGGGGAAAGGGGGGGGTTAGTCGGGGGGGGGTACGTGGTCAGAGGGA
>NW_011965649.1:0-7487 GCF_000949405.1 Vollenhovia emeryi
CTGATGATAGTCGACTATTCTTACGACTACGACTCTGAGACTTGCATTGTAGACCCCACATTAATGGACCGCCGGGAGTATTTTTCGTCGCTGTCGTCGCGGCGGGGCGAGGCGGGAGGAAGGGGAATAAAATGGTTGCAAAGCGGAGGTGACGCTTATTATTGGCAGCCAAAACTAACGGGGTAATTTTAAGCGTTCAAAGTCCACTTATTTTTGTCGCCGTTCAATCATTTTTAGCAGCCCAGTCGTGTAAACAGCGAGGATTAGAGTTTAATTCGATATATACATATTGTCCGACGATAAAATTGCATCGTCTCCGCGTGATCGGCTCGTTCCCTATGTAATGCAGTGCATTAGCTAAACATTGGCCCAATACAACTAAATATTGGGCCAATGTTTAACCAATGTTTGGTCAATGCGCTGTGCTGTCAGGGTTGTCGTTGTCTCGCCGATTTGTTCCCCTCGTAAGGGACTCTCTTAGGAATTCAGATTGTCCGGGAAAGAGTTAAAGGGAGTTAAAGGGACGCGTCGCGCGCCCTGCAACTTTCGCGGTGGTCCGATAATGTGCGCCGGCTATTTAAACGAGACCCTCTCGTCTTCGTCGGGCGGACCGCGAGGGAATTCATCCCGGACTGTTGTCTTCGGCTGCGCCGTAACGACCCATTAATATTAAGCAGGTGTAAGAGGCGTCTCGGCGACGAGCACGCTCTTTTACCTTCCTTAAACGCTAATGAAAAGCGGTGCCATCCCCATTCTCACTCGAAGCAGCCGAGAGAAGATCATTTTCGTCCCGTCGCCCACTGTCCCCCTCCCTCTCTCTCTCTCTCTCTCTCTCTCTCTCTCGATGGAATTTTTATTCAAACCGAGCGAAAGTTCCTTTCTCCATACGTAATTCGCGATGTCGCGGCATTTAATCCGCCTGTCTGCTAATTTTTGGATCTTTAATAGAAGAAAGTCCCCTCTTACGAGATAGGCTTCTGCAATACAATCAAATATTGGACCAATGTTTAACCAATGGTTGGCCAATGCACTGTGCTACTGGAAATAATATGAGACAGCTGGTTTTCAACATATAATATCCGAAATCTTTTTTCGCAACAATTACACGCGTGATCCAACGATGAATTTTCCACCAAACAGATTTCAGATTTCTCCGAGGACAATAAATTCATGCTGGAACACATGATGCCTATTCGGTAGAAAAAAAACCCGCTATCTCGTATTAGGAGCCTGTCTCGCAATAGGGGACTCCGCTCTAATTTATATTGTTTATTAATATTATTAATTGTTTATCGATAATTTATAGGTTTCAGCGCCCCCCCCCCCTGTACATCCTTCGACGGAAAATAGAAGATCGGGGAGACGAGGCGTGCATAATTAGGCAGGATTGGGAAGTAATTATATAGTTACTTGTAACGAAGTTACAGTTGGTTACGTTTTTTTTGGCAACTCTAACTTAACTTCGTTACTTTCTCTCCATCTGTAACTTAACTCAGTTACATTTTTTCGATAACCAGCAACTAATTTACTACATTAATAGTTACTTTATATACCTTTTAAACCTCCACAGATCTCATTGCGCCTTGCATTTGTGCAAAAACGCCTTTATCGATGCTTCACAATTGAAATGCAGATTTGACGTTTTTATTTTCATTGCAAGGGAGTAACTGCAAAGTAACGATTCGTTACTTTTCGAGTAGCTGTAACGCGGTACTCTTTAGAATTGGCAACCTGTAACTGTAACTAGTTGCATTTTTACCGAAAAAAACTGTGACTGTAACCAGATACTGTTACACTGAGAAAAATTTTCATCGGATAAACCAATTAAATAGTATGTCCGATGGTTAATTTTTCCGATTACGTTTTCCGATTAAATTATGGATATATCCGATGAAATTTATCCGATGAAATGCAATTACCGATGAAATTTCATTGAAAAACCGATCAAATTTTTCATCGGATATACAATTTAATCGGATATATCCGTTTGTTATCATGTAATTGGATTATCCGATTATATTTAATCGGACATTTTTCTCAGTGTATAAGCTAACTTTCCCAATCCTGTTATTAGGGTAGGGTGACCGAATTCGAATCAACAATTCGATGAGTCGCCGATAAGCGACATTAAAACATGTGGATGCCTTTTACGATATCGACAATACAGCATGAAGTTGCAAATATATGAAGGAGCAAAATTTAAGTGAATTACTTGAAAATATTGCTTATTACCCACACAGAAAGTTAAATAATGTTGCGGAAACGTTGCAATGTTGAACGTTAAACTGTAAATATCTTTTCTACGTTGAATCTAGATAAATGTTTGTACATGAATTCTTTATATTGCTGCAACGTTAAAACAATCTCGAACAAATTATTATTTTTTGACACTCAAATAGATACTTAAAAAATGTATAATTATGAAATGTACATACATATATAATATTTTGCAACGGTCAGAAATTTTGTGAGCCAAGATCGAGCTATTATTTTAGTAGAATAATTCACTGTCAGCGCTTCCCACAGTTTTAAAAAATATTCTGCTAAACGCGACCGATGTGGACTCAATATGATTACAATTAGCAATGTTTTCTCAATGTTGAATCGTAACGTTTACAGTAGACACCACAATTCAGCGGACACTAGACGCTTTTGCAATATCTTTTCGACGTTGAATCTAAATTTCGTAACGTCGATGCAATATTGCAATGCTGTAATGGAACGTTTCTGAGATGTTGACTCAACATTTGTGATGCTGTATGGGTTAGCGACTCGTCGAATCTGATACGAATCCGGTCGCCTTACCCTAGACGCGACATAAATTATCGGGACTCACCAACAGCGGTGCACACCCCCACGATCCTCGTTATCGTCGACAGATGAGGCGCGTCGCCCGGCCTTTCGTAGGTGGACATACCGCCGCTGAGACCCTTCGCGAAGTCCTTCGTCTGCTCTATCATGGGACGTCCGATAAATCCGTTTACGCGCCTTTCAACAAAGACCCTTGCCCTGCGGGAATGCGCCACTCGTAATTGCTCGTGCGACCGATTCTTTCGTGGAGATGTTTATAAAAAAAAAAAAAAAACTTTACTGGGGCGCTCTCTCGGGTTTGCCGCGCGCAATCGTGCCCTGAAAAACATTGCATTTTACATCCAACGTTGAAACGCAAATAGCACGAGATGAGGGGGAGAAAAATCTTGCATCAGGATTTGAAAACTTTGGCAAGAGAAGTGTTGGTTGAACATTTATCTGATCAGTGGACGGGTTACTTTTTCTCGAACCGAAGGGACGGACCAGCTTGATGCTGAACTCCGCGGTCGCCGGGAGGACCGTAAAAAACCCGCGTCAGACTCTCCGCGAGTTTTCTACCTCGTTTCTTTTCTCCTTCGTCACGGCGCGCGTCGTACCCGCGTTCTTACGAATTCCCTCGCGACGCACCGACGAGAACCTTCCCGCCGGACCTTGAAATATCCTCCACCGTTGCGAGCTCGCGCGAAACTGAACGTCACGAGCCGCGCGGCGCCGAGGAGGGAAAGCCCGAAGTTGCGCAAACGCCGCCCCCGTTCGAACTTCCTGCGGCTCTGCGCCACGTGCCCCTCAAGGGTGGACGGCGTTGTTATTACAAGAACGCGGGCATATTAATTTAACAGAGATACCGCACAGGCACCCGCCATGCGTAACCTTTGCTATTTTATTCTCTTTTTTACACACGTGCACTCGTTGACGTTGCAATATATTTTTAATCTTAGCGCCACATGACGTTACGGGCAAGTAACATTATTTCACGACGTGATAATCAGTGAGCGCCGACTAACAGCGGGTACTTTCCAGCAAGAGACGCAGACTGACACGGTGTAACACAATTTCATCCTTGTTAATTAATAACAAGGACAAAACGGTTCACTGTGTCACGCGGTGACGCCGGTGTACGTTGCCGGTGAGCGCCCAGTAACGTTACATCAATATTGCAATTTCCTATTAAACAATGTAACTGTTATGCGCAGCGCGCCTTGTATTACACTTGTATAATTGAGTACGAAATTACGACAGCGATACCAAGTTACCGTAAGCTGACGTTCACCGGGAACATACGTGCATAAAGCTATCGCATCGCTGTGGAATTTGGTGGATCAGAGCGATCGCGGGTGTAGTAATGCGACGGTACATTTATTCAACAACAACGTTACTATATTTATTCACATCCAATAAATTTATAATAGTGCGGTATACAAAAATATATCCATTCGCGATAAGCGTGTAGAACACTTGAACAACACGGACGCGTGGTGAGGTAGAACAGTATTACCTGCAGAATGACGGTAATCAAAATAAAACGCCGCGTGTACGCGCGCGACGATCATCTTTCGTAAATACTTTACACGATAAATATATATATATATATACTTCATTTTTTTAAAGCGTTTCACCGTGCTTCAAGCGTCAGCCTGCTGCGCAACCGAACGCGTCAAAGCGGGCATTTTTGTACTCCTCGGCTCGCTCGGGCGTTCTTAAAAAATATATTTCTCGCATGCAAGTGCTTCGAAGCGCTTCTTCCGACTTTTGAGCTTCTTCTCAAAGTCTCTCCTTCGCTCGGGCTTTCTTCTTTTTGCCCCTGGCCACTCTGGGACTGCAGTCCCAGCCGGCCGAGAGCAAGCTGATCTTCGATTGCGCCGGTACGATGTGCTTCCCCTGAATCGCTAAAAAATCGCCGCTACGATCGCGAGTCGCGTGGGCGGATTTCGGTATCGCCGAGCGGGAAATCGGGCTCAGCGGTTTTCTGTTGCAGTGCAGGAGAGCGGGCGACGGTGCCAACGATCTGAAATTTTTTTAATTCAAGAATTATCCTTCGCCCTCAAATTCACCAACTATTTGAAGACCAAACCCAGTCAGAAGTGACACATGTCGATCGACAAGACGTTGCTGGGAAGAAACGTTTTAATGACCAACGCACCCGTTATTTTTGCTACTAGGAAGCCTCGAAGTGTCTATGGGGGCGAGTCGAATATTCTTCGGCCAAACAGTGGGAGATACGGGAGTTTGCCAGGCGGAATGAACGTTCGGATTCCTCAATGCGCCCGACTTTCTCGCGGAACCTTGGAAGCCAGTGTATCGAGCTGATCCTAAAACGTTACATCAACAATTTTTGCGAGCGTCAACATCATTGACATTATTCGACTGATACTCTGAAATAACTCGCTGTCCGTCTACCTTGGCGGGAAGAGATTTCCAAATTCTCGTTCATGAATTTAATCGGGACCATCTTCAAAGTGGAGAAACTTTCCCGCGTGGATACTGTAAAGGGTACGGGGCTCACGACGATCCTCTCGTTAAAAACGGTGCCAAGCTTATTTCTGCCTATATGTGGCGTGCACTCCTCGGACCTCAAAACGTCGTCGTCTGCCGTGTCATCCAAGTTTCTCGGTTTGTTCGCCGAGATCGAGTTCCTCCTGAAAATCAGATCACGTCAAATGGGAAGGAGCGCGTCTCGACGCACCTCACTTTCTTTCGACCTTACTTCTGGACTCCTTGGCGGTTCGCGTCGTTCTTTATTGTCTGAAGGGAGCTCTCCGTGTCCAGCAATCGGTTCCTTATGCTTATGGACTTGTTCTCGATGTAATTAGGCGAGATCGCCTCCTCCGTCCAATTCGCTTTCCTCGAGCTCGAGTTTCTCGACGAGTTTCTGTTTCCATGAACGGGAGCGGGTGCTATTCTCAGGGCGTCGCTGAGATCGTCGCGCGGAGAGTCCGTGTCGCTCTTCTCGCCCGGGAAGAGCTCCGAGATCACGTGTTCCATCATCATGTCGAGAACATCTTCGAACTTGGCTCTGTTCAATTTGTACTGCACGGAATCCTCCCCTTCCTGCCAAGATCGCAAAGATACGATATACGCGCGCAGATTACGTGCCACACTTACCTTCGCCAGAAGACTACGATCTCCGAACAACTCGTCGCCCCGCGGCTCGAGTCTCCTCGTCCTTTTGTCGCCCGAGCCGACGTCGCGCTGCTTACGGTCGCCGTTGCAGGCCGTCGCATTCCTGCCGACTACTCTCAGGAACGGCACCTGCGTCCGCCACTGTATACACTCGTCCAGGGCAGGCTCCTGCAGCAGCTGATCGCCCTCCTCGTGCAGGGTCCGCTCCACCGTCGCCCACTGCTCCTCCAGTCTCTGGGTCGCCACGCCTTCCACCTCCTGCGACCAGGAAACGGACGTTGCCGCGCTGTCGCCGTTGGACGGGACGTCGTCGTCCCGCCAGGACTTCTGCCGCGGCAGGCTGGGCAGCCGGAAGCGATCGTCCCATTCGTCGTCGCGCCCATCGTCGCCCTCGTCCTCCCTAAGTCGCAGCAGGTGTTGCGGGGCCTTTACCTTCTGTGTCAGCGGGCTGATCCTGCGGGGGACGAATACCCGTCACGGTTCCAAAGTCAACTTCCCAAATCGACCATGGCTGCGTTCGGCATTGCAAAGCCGAGGCGCCGGAGGCACCCCTTGCGTTCGTGCGAGCGAGAGAGATGAATGAGATAGAGACAGAGATAGACAGAGAGGGGGGAGGGGAAGCATTCCGATTCCTCGGGCGTGTAACGTAACGCCGAAGGCAGCCAACAAGTCGCTCGGCGACCGCGAGGCAAGCTGTAAAAGGACTCACGCGCTTCTCCTACGGCTGTTCCCTCGCATCTCATGCTTTCCCCCGTGGGTCTCCGCCCCATCAACGAGGTCCCGTCAGCGCCGGTCACCGCGGGTCCGCCGAGAGGGAGAGGAGGAGCTTCACTGACGCCCGCAACGTCCTCGACCGGGGCCGCTCAACGGCGCGGCCGCGTCGCCGCCGCGCCTACCTCTGCCATTCATAATTTCTATTTTGCGCCGTGTGCCTCACGCGAGCCCCACTATCGATCCCGCGGGCGCCCGAGTCGTGACTGAAATATTGACCACGATATAACGGCGGTCGGTCGCGGTGCCCGCCAGCCTCGCCTCCGCCTCTGTGCGCATGGATAGCCCGGGGGAGGCTCGAGAGGGTTCGTTCGTGCCTCGCTCGCGCGGCGTGCATTATTCAGCTGACAGCTGAGACACGGGTGCACATCGATACGCGGATTGGATTGATGCGGACACGTTAACGACCCGAGGGGGGTAGGGGGGGGGGGGAGAAAAACGTAATTCACCTCTGCCGCGGTTGGAGCTTCCTCAATCTACACTCTACAGGGTGTCCCGGCCTGAGGCCAGCCGTCGTCCGCGGGGAGGGGGGGGATAGACTACGAGAGCGAAGCGGAGTCCTCGCTCGCATAACCTGCCCCGAGGTCTCCGCCGCTGTTTCATAATTGAGGATGCGAACTGAATTCCAGGATTTCGAGCGAGTGTTCGTTTTTATTTTTTTTGTACGAATTACGACGGGGAAATTTCTACTCGAAACCGGACCACTTGAGAAATATCCCCCCCCCCCGCACGGCCTGTGATTGATTGGTCGAGTTTAAGTCCCAGTCTACAATAGATGATTTAAG
>NW_011965650.1:0-7494 GCF_000949405.1 Vollenhovia emeryi
GTCGTACCTAGAATTTCTGACAGACAATATGCCGGAATTTTTGGAAGAAGTACCATTGTTGGACAGAAGAAAAATTATATTCCAACAAGACGGTGCTGGTCCACACAACGCAAGAATAGTGACCAATTATTTACATCGCCAATTTCCTGGGCGTTGGATGGGCCGATATGGCCCGATACGTTGGCCCGCAAGATCGCCGGACCTCAATCCATTGGACTTTTTCCTGTGGGGATATTGTAAAGAAATTATTTACAACAAGCTTCCCGAGGACACAGAAGAGCTAAATATGAAACTCCACCATGCCATTTGGAATATCGACGATGAAATGATGGAGAAGATCCCGACAAACTTATTGAAACGCATGAGAGCTTGCATCGCGATGGACGGTGGCCACTTCGAACATTTATTGTAAACGAAGAAAAACTGCCCTTTTCAGGGCAACCAAATATTTTATAACAAGGAACAGTTTCTTGTATTCGCAATATTTTTATTCGCAATAACATGCTGAGAGAGAAAGAAGCGTGCGAATACCGCGTTCAAGAGACATTATCCAACCAGACGCGTGAAGCGCCTGGTCGGTACGCGTCGATATCGCGTGATCGGTACGCGTCGGTACGCGTCGGTACGCGTCGGTACGCGTCGGGAGTCTACGGGATGGCGTTGTACCTCAACACCTTTCTGTACTTACAGTGCAACCAGAGAAATGCACTTTCTGTAGCAATGGCAGAGGCAGTGGTATGTAAACACAGCGAAAGAGATTTCGTATGTACGTTTCGGCGATGCAAATCTGAAACGCTTTCGTGCGTTCAGTTTACGAAACGCCTTTGCTGTGCGTACATACAAATTAAATGTGGTTAGTTTCTTGTCGTGAAGTGAGTGCTTATTGTGTCGCGACTGACAATCCTTGGAAGAAACACGTGTTTGGTTGTCTTTCAAGGATTATTAGTCGCCGAATGATTAATCGATAGCGAGTAATAATAGTGATAAACGTGTGTGTTCCAAGTGTAAGTGAGTGAGTGAGTGAGTGAGTGAACCGGAGAGAAGCTGATCGCAACGTGCAACGGCCACCCCACGAAAGAGCCCGCGCCTGACTGTGAGTTGCGCCGCCCCTGCCTGCCTCCTGTATTCGACGTGTGATAGGGTAACAATTTTTATTTATATCTAGAAAAATAAGCTTTTACCAAAGTTTTACAAGAGGAAAATTCATTTTAGAATTTTATTCCGAACTTGTATTTTCAATGGTAAAAGGTTATACTGACTCACCCTGTATATTTATTATTTGTATCCTTTCTCAGCCTGTATCTCCGAAACTATTTGAGTCCGGCCCTTATATATTGTATATATGAAATGACTCGGGAAGACATCCCCAACAACATATTTAAAAATAAAGCAAATCGGAGAGGAAGTCGCTTTTATGCATAATTACCCAAACTTTTTTTGTTAATAACTTTCTAACGAATAACGACCGCCGGCTAAAAACTTCTAAGAGTTACTCAGGAGGGTGACCTTGACAACATATGTCAAGGTCAAGGTCATCGGCAGGTGGGGTCTTTTTATGCACATTTACCGAATTTAAATTTGGAAGATGACATTCTGAACTTTCTCGATGATCCCCAGGCATTCGGGGATGGGCGACAGGAAATCTCTCCAGTGAAGTTTTTACGCGATCGGGAAATCGGTATACGCTGGACCAATAAACGCTACGTCAGAGGGGTCGATGTGGATGAGAAGATTTCATACTGGCCTTGTAGCGTAAGAAAGAACTTGTATAAACAGACGCTGGAAGAGTGCAAGGAAGAGGAAGGATATGTAGATGAGCAACATATACTATTTCTACAATTTCAACGCGAACGAGAACTTGGAATATGCAGGACGTATAAACCCTTCGTCAAACAATCTATTTCGGATATATTGATGAAAGAAGTAGGAAGTACGAACGCGGCAGTGAACAAGGAGTCATTGTCACGTCTGGTGATAGAAAGGACGATAATTATTGGAATAACAAAATCACTCAAAATCTTATGGAAAAAACATTTAGGCGTGGCGCTCTTTGCATTTCGATTTCAATTGGCGAACTGGCAGTTCTCGGAGTCCCGGTGAAAGATCGGGCTTGTAAAATTCTACACTGTTAGAAGTTGATCTATCACACATGTGTGAATATTAACACGTCACGCACTTGAAATGCGTGAATATTAATGCGTCACACATATTTAATGCATAATTTTTCAAATGTCATGCATTATCCTCTTAACATGCGCGTGTGAAATGCATTAGAGAATGTGTGGAAATCACACACTTTAATGTGTGGATTTTATCAAACATCTAATACTGTTGAAATAGTCAAACATCGTAATATTCACACATTGTAATATTTCTATACGTTTGAATATAACACACTTTGGGAAAATTCACACACTGAGTATAGTAACGCACTTGCTAGTTACACACTGATCAGTTGCATACTGCAAGTACCCCAGACAACTTCGTGCGAAATCGGTGCTCATTGTAGATATCCTACCGTGTGTTATCCCATCCGCTTTGTGCTTCGGACGATCGTGAATAAAGTGCCTTCAAGTCTAGACTGTGTCCTATTGCTAACATCTCGGAAACCTCGTTCTTCCTCTTTATTTCTGATTCATGCTCTTTCCGCTAACCTCCTGTTTCCCTAACCTAACCTCCCACTTGGATCGCATCATATAATGTAATTATAAAAATCAAATAAACTCAATTTAGTGACTTATCTGGCATTTATTATACTGGTCACAACGACGTTTCGATCGCGAATTGCGATCCTCTTCAGGTTATACAATACGTAGTTGACTAATGTGGAAGCATTCAGTCATATCTACAACTAACAGTGAATAATATCGTAAATTTATAGATTCCGGATTATAACATATTATACACAAAACGTCGAATCTTACAAGTCAATAGATTACAATTTATAACAGATTATACATAAATAGTCCAAAACTTACAAGTCAGTTTGTAAAAAACTTAATAGAATTAGTGTTCTTTATATCCCATTTCGCGAGCACGATCTCAAAACGACGTCTATCCTACTCGGCACTTCGAAACATTATGGTAAAAGGTCAATAATGTTTATAAGATTCTTATTACTTTGTCATACATTTTCGATAAATTGTCTGTGTCATTTTGAAGGTTTATTGTCTTGTTATTCTTTTTAATGAGAACTATTTCAGCAATTTCTCTGTTCTTTGTCTGTTTTTCTCTGTGCAATATTTTAGGGTTGAACCAGTCGAAGTTATGATTTAATAATTCGCGATGTTTGCTAATCACTGAGTGGTTATCAGCGTCTTTTTTAATATTAGATTTGTGTTCTTTTACCCGTGTTTCTAAGTGTCTTTTTGTTTGTCCTATATAACATGCGTCGCAATTGTCACATTCTAGCATATAAACTAACTCGGTTTGTTTCATGTTAATGAGTGGGTCTTTTCCTTTTTTAATCACTGAGTTGAGTTTTTTTGGGACAGTATACACGGGATCGAAACCTCGGTCTTTTAAAACCCTGTGAATGCCTTCGCTTATGTCTTTAATGTATGGAACCGTTACAAAGTTTTTATTGAACAAGAAATTATTCGTTTCATTATTGTTGTTCATATCATGTGTAATATTCCTGTGTTTTAATTGTTTTAGTCTCTTATTAACTAGTTTATTGATTATATGTGTTGGATAACAGTTGTTAGTAAGTGTTCGCGGCGAATGAACCACGGTTCGGGATGGCCGGGTTACCGGCGGAGCGGCGTTGCCGCGGGCAAGGTGTAAGTGCTCGGCGGCGCCGGCTGCGCGTGCGCGGCGTGCGAGCGAGGGCGAGCGGAGGCAAGCGCGGCGCGCGAGTCGCCGCTTCTGCGACTTTGTCTTCCGGTCAGCGACAGTGTGGTGTGCAGTGCGACCGTGAAGAGGACCAGTGAGCAGTGAGGAGCCGAGAGGAACGGTGGCAAGGAAGCAGACGTTGGACTCTAACCAAGCGAATTGGCCGTTACGAGTCGAGGGCGGTCTGGGAACCGGCGAGTACCCGTCGAGGCTCTGGACCGGGATCACCGGGGGGGTCGAGGACCCCACGATCATCGGACTGCGGTTGCGGAGGACGGTGGAACGAGGATAGGACGGATCCGGTCACCGGGAGAAGGCGAGGGGCCTTCGGCAGCGTCCGAGGAGGCCGATCCGGCCGGTTCGCCGGCCTGGCGGTCGCGCATGCGGCTGATCCGGCTGGTTCGCCGGTCTGACGGTTACGAGCGGAATCGGGAAGGATAGAGGTAACTGAGGGGTGCCCGCGGGAGGGGAAGTGAGGGCGCCGACCCGGCCGTTGCCGGTCTGGGGGTCGTGGGCGCGACTGATCCGGCCGGTTCGCCGGTCCGGCGGTTGCGAGCCGTGTTCCCGGGCGGGGACGTGGTCCCGGGGTAGGGAGCACCGTCCTCCCTCACCGATCCGGCCGCGGATAGCACCGCGGCCCGGCGGACCTTCCGCGGGGATAGCGGGACGACGGATGTTCCCGACGGGAGAGGGGCGCGGTATTCGCCAGTGACGACGCGCCGCCATTTCGGGCCACCGTGGCCATTTCCGTTGTACGTAGCGGCGGTTGCCTCGCGTAGCAGCAGTTCGCGCGGGGCGATGCGTGTTCGTACCTGTACGGGAGGGGAGGTGTTAGCCACCAACGGCTCACCGCCATTCCGGGCTAGCGTAGCCATTTCGGTCGCGCCGAGAGACCATTACCGTGCGTTGCGCCGGTACTCAATGTAAAGGCGACTGCGAATAGGATGTGAATGGACTTGTACGTGATGGGTGCTTGCCTGCGCCGCTGATATTGCGGTCAGGTGTCAAGTTAATAAACGGTACGCTTGCTCGGGCTTTTCCCTTAACTCGAAGGGTTTTTATGCCTCAGCAAGTGGGTGTGTATCGCGAAAATGTCGTGTCCTGATTATGTGATCCCTTCTAAGACTGCATCCCGCTTCCTTATCTACGGGCCCGTGACTTAATATTTATGAGACTTATGCGCGTACCGGACGCCTGAGGCGTTCCGACAATTCTAAATTCGGATAGGGCTTTGTCCAGGCGGATGAAGCGCCACTAACTCGAACAGTAAGAATGGATTTTACAATGCATATGTTCGAATTATGAAACCGCTCATTGGATAACAGAATGTCACGACTAAATTAGTTACAATGTTCGCTTTGTAGTTAAATGGGTGATTGGAAAGAAAATTGACATAGCGGCCAGAAAACGTCGGTTTTCTATACCAATTTATAGGCCAACGATATTCGTATCTACCGCGGACCGACATGTAGCGCGACTGGGCGCGAGGCTAAGACAAGAGAGTGAGTGTGGTGGGGAGGAGGAAGAAGACCAGTAGTAATAAAGTGATTGTACGGCACGGACGTTGTATTGTGGCTGTCATTGAAAAGACCTGAAACATACACCCCCTCTCAAGCGTTGCTCTCCTACATACTGCTGGTGCATTGTACGACCTCCTACAGTATCAGAAGTGGGATTCGAGATCCGAACGCAGTTGCCGAAGTGTCGATGGATTTTGGCGAGCGCGATTGTCTACACGCCGCCATTAGCCGCTACGGGCCGTGTTGCAACGTGCCACGCACCGCTGCAAAGGTCTTGCCGTGGTTGTGACGGTACCCGAACGATTGACTAGTGGT
This sequence comes from Vollenhovia emeryi, assembly GCF_000949405.1. Lineage (NCBI taxonomy): Eukaryota > Metazoa > Arthropoda > Insecta > Hymenoptera > Formicidae > Vollenhovia > Vollenhovia emeryi. The sequence continues at coordinate 5,670 of NW_011965650.1, forward strand.
AGTGTATCTAATTGTATGGTAACGACCACTGACATTGACGAGCGTATATCTCAGATCGAGATCCGAACGCGATTGCTGAAGTATCGACGGATTTTGGCGAGCGCGATTGTCTGCACGCCGCCATTAGCCGCTACGGGCCGTGTTGCAACGTGTCACAACGTGTCGTGTATTGTTGCAGAAGTATTGCTGTAAGTGTGGTGATATACGAACGATTGACGATCGTACACGTTGAAGAACGACATATCGAACAGTGTGTGACATATCACCATGGGTGAACTATCGAAATACAAGGTTATTTAGTTGAGAGTTGTTGAAAAAACTAAATTTGTCAACCATCAGTTCAAAAGCCGAATTGATCACGCGGTTGTCTGAAGTGAACCTAGAAGAACTGAGGAAAGTGCTCAGTGAGGTCGCGTCGGATATGACGACGTTAGACGACGTGGAAGATGGGCAGGCTGGAAGGCAAGCGGATGCCGCAGACGTTCCAAACGAGCAGTCCCGAACCGAAAACAGGAACGAGGTGTACACACAGGACATGCTGTGAAGGGAACTTGATTTGTTGAGACGAGAAAACGCTGTGTTACAAAGGGAAATGCGATTGGTAAAACGCGACAGAGGTGGCACAAGGGCAGAGGCGCTGCGTGTGCTGACGGCCCCGGCCCCGGCAGTGCGTATAAAGGACATTGCCGCGCTGTCAACGTACCGTTTCCGCCGCGACATTGATTGCATCGCGTGGTTCGCCGACCAACTCAAAATGTTATCACAACACGTAAAAGAAAAATTATCCACTAATGTCCCTATGGAAAATTTGTCGAAGGAACAGTGGGGGGCATACCGTAGCGCCACACACTGTCACATATGTGAGAAACCGTTCGCACAGGGTGACGATAGAGTACGCGACCATTGCCATCTAACTGGGCGATATCGAGGCCCCGCGCATTCTAATTGTAACTTAAATTACAAAGATGCGTATTTCATTCCAATCGTTTTTCATAATTTATCCGGCTATGACGCACATTTCATAATTAAAGAAATCGCTACAGCGTTCGAGGGCACAGTTGATGTATTACCAATAGCGAAGGAAACATACATTTCCTTTACAAAAAATGTAAAAAATACCATAGAAAACTCAAAGCGACAAAATTGTATTAAGCTGCGATTTATTGACTCATACAAATTTCTGAGTACTAGCCTCGATAGATTGGTATCGTTTCTCCATAGAGACCAATTAAAAATTGTACGATCTGAATTTTCAAAATTATCCAGCGACGATTTCGATCTATTGACGCGTAAAGGTGTGCTTTTCTATGAATATGTGGATTGCGCGGACAAGCTGCAGGACCCACGTCTACCTCCGCGCGAGTCATTTTTCAGTTCTCTGACCGGAGTCACCGTATCAGAGAGCGATTACGTGCGCGCCGAGAATGTCTGGAAACGATTCTCCATCCAAACCCTAGGCGACTACAGCGATTTATATTTAAAGATCGATGTCTTGTTATTGGCCGACATTTTTGAAAATTTTCGCGATAGTAGCATCAACAGTTATGGATTAGATTCCGCGTATTATTATACATTGCCTGGTTTCACGTGGGACGCCATGCTGAAACACACGCGCGTAAATTTCGAGCTGCTCACAGACATTGACATGGTCATGTTTATCGAGCGCGGCATACGCGGTGGTCTCAGCCAATGGCCGCATTCAGCGCACACAACAGTTGAGGGATCGCTACCTCTTTTTTTTTACGGTGATCTGCGCGGTGCTTTACTTGGGGGACGCCTAGGATGTGGCAGAGCCATTACTTCTGGGCGCCCCCCGCACCGGCCC
>NW_011965651.1:0-7494 GCF_000949405.1 Vollenhovia emeryi
CGCGTGTGTGTGTGTGTTTAATCCGTACCGACCGTTGCGGGAGGGGGCAGGTGTGACCTTGTAAATGAAAATGGTTCGTTTATGATTTTAAAGGTAACTGCACAGGCATTTTAATAAAAATTACTAAGAAAAAGTATTAAAATTTTTAGTTTTCAATTTGTTATATCTCCTAAACCAATGCCGTCCCCCACTTGATTCTTGCGGGGAATTACTCAGAAAACTCTCCCCTTCAACATATCTAAGTGGCGAGGAAATCGGTGAGGTATGACCTTTTTTGCATATTTACCGTTTCCATTTAATGTAAACATCTTCTACATATCGTCCTTTAGCGTGCGATTGAATCGTTCGACGACCGATGCCTTCATCACGGAATAGGTAGAATAATGGTTAATGTTATGTTTCTTCAAGAGTTTCTGCACGTTCGCATTGTAAAATTCGGTAATTATGCATAAAAGCGACTTCCTCTCCGATTTGCTTTATTTTTAAATATGTTGTTGGGGATGTCTTCCCGAGTCATTTCATATATGTATATATATAAGGGCCGGACTCAAATAGTTTCGGAGATACAGGCTGAGAAAGAATACAAATAATAAATATACAGGATGAGTTTTAGGGTTTTAGTACGTGAACCAGTCTTTTACCCTCTAAGACGAGTTACCGACAGCACTTGTAAGTGACTTACCGGCGTATAGATGGCTGTAGCGTAGATCGGCCTGTAGGGAGCAGCACCTCTGTCTCCCTTTTCTCTAGCGATTGCCCCCCCCCCCCCTCGCGAGTTGTGGAAGCGAGAGGTTGGCAGAGCTGTAAAGTAGTGAAAAAAAGACTTGTAGGATCGTAGGATCTCAGTAGGATCTGATCCGTTATCAATAAACCTTCCGTTGTCTAACACCAAGCTATAGTGTCTGTAGATGTGTCCTATCCACGCATTAACTTGTCGGTAGTAGGCCGACACGCGGAGAGTCTTATCAGACCTCCGCGATACACTCAATTCCTACATTGGTGACCCCGACACGCGTCTGCACAAGACGTAACCGGAAGTGCAGGTCAGAAGCAAATCCTCGTGCGGACCATCTTTCCCCGAGGAACGGTCGCCGGCTAATTCACCCGCAGTAGCAGTGCACCCCGTGTCTGCGTCCCGGACCGTTACCTGACCACGTACGAGCAGCCGACAGTGCCACGCCAAGACGATAGTCGGGCGGCCATTTTTGCCGCGCTGTTCATTGGAGATCCCACCCACGAAGCGGCCACAGCCGCATAGCCGCCTCCTGACCACGACCATCTCTTCGTGTGCGACCAGCCATTTTCTCCACCTCCGCCAGACACGGACGCCATAGAACGCCGGCAGCATCGCCATCAGACGTGCCGAGGTGCATAAAGCCAACGACACCGGCGCCTGAGGTCCCGTCGTTATTGCGACAATAATTGCGCGAAGCCAACGTCTCCGGCGCCTTGGGTCCCACCGCCACCGGAGCTTTGGATACAAGTCACTGCCTACGAAACGGCAATAATAAAGACTTTCCGAGTAGGCTAAGTAGTTTAAGTAGTAGATTAAGTAATTAAGCAATGGCGGACGCAGCCCTTACAGCTGCCCAAGCCCGCGCAGAGGCGGCGGAAGCCCAGCTCGCGCAATTACGAGCCCAGCTACACGCGCAAGACCTCGCTACAGGCACCGCGGACGCGACCGATAAGATCGTCCAAATTCCGCGTATAGACAATTACAGAGTTCCCAAGCTTCCTCCGTTTTCACAAATCGACCCAGCATTGTGGTTTATCCAGGCCGAGGTCTCCATGAGAAATTCCCGAATTACTACCGAGTCAACCAAAGCCGATACTGTCCTCGCTGCACTCGATGTCGAGGTATTGGGCTGCGTAAGAGATATAATTACCTTAAACCCTTCTCCAGCGGATATCTACGAGCAAGTTAAAGCTCGAATCATCGCGACATACGCACCTTCGGACGAAACAAAGTTACGCAAACTACTAAGGGGACAAGTCGGAACCGACGGAAAACCTTCGCTAATCCTTAGCCGACTACGCGGTCTTAATGACGGAAATATTGACGATAACGTAATAAAATCAATTTTCCTGGACCAACTACCACGTGAACACCGTGCGATCCTAATGGCTACGGGAGTTACCGATCTCAATAGAATAGCCGAGGCCGCCGACCGAATGGCTGAAAGCGCTCTCGGAAGCGAATCTTACGCGTCCGCCGTATCTAAGGAAAACTCATCCCCCTCCGCGAGTACCGAGATGCAGCAACTTATCGCCAATATGGCCGCGTTAAATAAAAGATTGGAAAAGCTTGAAAAGTCGCGAAATTCACGTTCGCGATCCGGTTTCCGCAGACGCAGAACCTCAACCTCGCCAAGCAACGCGATTACACTCGCACTCTGTCCGGCACATGTCAACTACCCTAATAACCCGACTTCATGCCGAAAATGGTGCTCAAAATACGAGACCTGGAAAGAACAAAAAAACTAAGCGCTCCTCTCCGTTCGGAGACGGTCGGCGAGGGCCATCGAATTTTCAACCGTCTCCATGTCCATGACCGCACTAGCGGTCAACTTTTCCTTGTTGATACAGGCGCGGACATCTCCCTGGTACCCGCGGATAATAAAGTCAAGGGAAAACCCTCCGAGTTAAAGCTCTTTGCAGCAAACGATACGCGTATCGACACGTTTGGGGAATCACTACGTGATCTCGACCTCGGTTTAAGACGACCAATTCGCTGGAATTTTTGTATCGCGGCAGTTCCGTACCCCATCATCGGTGCCGATCTATTATCGCACTACGGGTTAACAGTAGACTTAAAACGACGACGCCTCATAGATTCTACTACTAAGTTACATACCCCCGCGTTTAAAAAACCGGCCCCCGTACATTCGATTAATACGATAAATCCGTCCTGGGAGTCTTCCAAAATACTCGCAGACTTCCCCCAAATAACGGGAGCCCTACCTCTCGTGCCTCCGTCCAAGTGCGATGTATATCATCATATCATTACTACCGGCCCCCCAGTCGCTGAGCGCGCCAGGCGCCTTCCTCCCGATAAACTCAAGGCTGCGAAGGCCGAAATCAAGGCCTTGGTTGAAGCAGGCATTTGCCGCCCCTCTAGCAGTCCATGGGCCAGTCCCATCCATTTAGTCCGTAAAAAAGACGGTACTTGGCGGGTGTGCGGCGATTACCGCCGTGTAAATGCAGTTACGCGACCGGATAGGTACCCCACGCCTCACCTGCATGATTGTTCCGTCAACCTTCACGGTAAAACAACCTTTTCATCTCTCGACCTACACAAAGCTTATAACCAAATTCCAATGGCCCCTGAGGACATTGAGAAAACAGCCATCATAACCCCCTTCGGGTTATTTGAATATTTATTTATGACCTTCGGCCTTCGCAACGCCGGTCAATCCTTCCAACGCTATATAAACCGCGCTTTAGGCGATTTAGATTTCGCTTTCATTTATATGGATGACATCCTGATCGCTTCTTCCTCGCCAGAGGAGCACACGGAACATCTACGCACGGTATTCCGCAGGCTTAAAGAATTTCACTTACGTCTAAACGTCGAGAAGTGCGTGTTCGGCGTACAGGAATTAAAGTTCCTGGGATACATAATAAACGATAAAGGAATCCGCCACACCCCAGAGAAAGTCGAGGCGATTACCAAGTTTCCTAGGCCTAAAACCGTCTCCGACTTACGCCGCTTCCTCGGCATGATCAATTTTTACCGTCGAAACGTCCCCCGTGCGGCAGAAACACAAGCACCATTAAATTCATTATTAATCGACTCGCGTAAAAACGACAGACGCGCGATCGCATGGTCCGACGAATTAATCAAAGCGTTCGAAAAGACCAAAAACGGCCTCGCTAACACTGCAATGCTGGTACACCCCCATATCGGCGCGGAACTCCGCATCGTCACGGACGCCTCCGATTTCGCCATGGGAGCAGTGCTTGAGCAAAAGAAGCGGGACACTTGGGAGCCCTTATCATTTTTTTCACGTAAACTCTCACCCGCACAAACGCGGTATAGCGCCTACGACCGCGAGCTCACAGCAATTTTTGAATCCGTTAAATACTTCCGCTATTGGGTAGAAGGACGCGAATTCAGAATCATAACGGATCATAAACCACTCATGTACGCGTTCTTACAAAAATCTGACAAAGCGTCCCCGCGACAACTACGCCAACTATCATACATCGCGCAGTTCACAACGCAAATCGAACATATCGCTGGTCTACAAAACGTCGTCGCGGATTCACTTTCGCGGATTGAGTCGCTACGCTTACCAGTAGAATTTAGTCTCATCGAACTCTCCGAACTACAAAAAAGCGATGAACAACTCAAACTAATTCTTGGCACCCCCGATCACCCGCTAAAACTAAAAAAATCCAGTGGGGTCCAGATCACTCAACTGTATATTGCGAAATTTCAGGCGAGGCTATTCGGCCATACATTCCCGATAGTTTGCGCACTAGAGTATTTCAAATGTTTCACAACCCAGCTCACCCCAGCGGGAAAATTACGGATCGTACTATCCGACAGCGCTACGTTTGGCCCGATATGCACCGCGACATCGCCAAATGGTGCAAAAACTGTACTGATTGTCAGCAAGCGAAAATCTCTCGTCACGGGAAACTCGTTCCGGAGCACTTCGTCGCCCCGGATGGGCGTTTCGATCAAGTACACATCGATATTATCGGCCCATTACCCCCGTCCGAGGGTCACACTTATTGCCTCACCATGATCGACAGATTTTCGCGCTGGGCCGAGGCAATGCCCCTTAAAGACATCTCCGCGCAAACCGTCGCAAGAGCTTTTTACGACGTATGGATTTCACGATACGGAACCCCCCGATTATTAACTACGGATCAGGGAGCCCAGTTCGAATCCCGCCTATTCGAGGCGTTACTCTCATTAATCGGTTGCGAGCGAATTCGTACTACTGCCTACCACCCGGCGTCAAACGGTATGATTGAACGTTGGCACCGGGTACTTAAAGCCGCAATCATGTGCCATGCCGATGCGTGCTGGACGCGCACCTTGTCCACCGTTCTATTAGGACTCCGGTCGCATGTCCGCGCCGACACCAAGGCATCACCCGCCGAATTCATGTTCGGGACAACCCTGCGACTACCCGGCGAATTTTTTCTCCCCGACGATTACTCACCAAACCCCAACTATTTTATCGAAGAGTTCCGCGAATATATGCGCCAAGTCCGTCCGGTTCCCGTCGCCCATAAACATAAAAAACGTGCCTTTTATTTTAAAGACCTATACAATTGTACCCACGTATTTTTACGCAACATGGCTAAAAAGGCCTTAGAGCGCCCATACACCGGCCCGCACAAAGTAATACAGCGCATCTCAGAACGTGTATTCAACATCGACGTCAACGGAAACACAAAAAGCGTGTCCGTCGACCTGTTAAAACCGGCATACTTCGTCCCCGACGACCCGTCTACGCCGCTCGAAAATGTAAATGCGAATCTTTCTGTAATCAAAACCTATTCGCGTAAGACGGTCACATTCGCGCCGTCAACCAAACCAAAGTGATCTAATTTTAAGACCAAACAAGTGATATTATTTTATAAAACCACACTAGATATAAGCTACGTGCAATGTACACTATATTATAAGTTAAGCATATATATCCGCCAAGCGCATTACCAAAAATATTTCGTTAACACTCGGGGGGAGTGTGTAGGGAGCAGCACCTCTGTTTCCCTTTTCTCTAGCGATTGCCCCCCCCCCCCTCGCGAGTTGTGGAAGCGAGAGGTTGGCAGAGCTGTAAAGTAGTGAAAAAAAGACTTGTAGGATCGTAGGATCTCAGTAGGATCTGATCCGTTATCAATAAACATTCCGTTGTCTAACACCAAGCTATAGTGTCTGTAGACGTGTCCTATCCACGCATTAACTTGTCGGTAGTAGGCCAACACGCGGAGAGTCTTATCAGACCTCCGCGATACACTCAATTCCTACAGGCCGCGCGAACCGAAGTCCCATTCGAAATATGTATACATACAGCCAAGTTAAAAACTATAAATAGAATTATAATACATATTATACATACATATGTAGAATGATCTAAGTAAAATTAGTGGTAGTAAAATCAAAGTAAAATCAACATGTACCTGATTTAGCGTCTTCATCCAGACTTTTTCGACATATAAGGCTCATACAGAGATATGTTGGAGTCACATTGCGCAAGAGCATACGTGGATATATAAAAAAGTATATCAACGTGTGACCATACGTGATGTGTCTACAATGTGACTCCAACATATCTCTGTATGAACCTTATTTGTCAAAAAAGTCTAGATGAAGACGCTAAAACAGGTACATGTTGATTTTACTATCACTAATTTTACTTTAATCATTCTACATATGTATGTGTGATATGTATTATAATTCTATTTATATGTAGTTTTTAACTTGGCTGTGTGTATACATATTTCGAATGGAACTTCGGTTCGCGCGGCCGATCTACGCTACAGCCATCTATTCGCCGGTAAGTCACTTACAAGTGCTGTCGGTAACTCGTCTTAGAGGGTAAAAGACTGGTTCACGTACTAAAACTCACCCTGTATGGTAATTCTTCAGTATAGCTGCTCCACCTCCAAAGTCAATCAAATTGGTCTCATTCGACGCGTTTTTCAACGAGAAACAACTTTTTCCTCAGACAAAATCGTTGCTCTGCCCTGCGAAGCGAGATATTAATTGTTAAAGTTGACAACTTTTAGAGTTAGGAAATCTGTCATATCGACGAAATGTAGCGACACAACATGGGTTTTCGACTTTCCACGTGAAGCGAGATCCACTCCACACCTCTGACATAGGGTGGATAGGGTTATTTTTAACGAAGTGGAGCCCCCCCGAAGGGGGGGCGGAACACACTGTCTTCACGCATACATTTTTCCATCTACATTTGGTGGAGGGGAGTGACTTATATGTAGGTAGAAAAATGTATGCGTGGAGACAGTATGGGTAAATATTTCCCTTTACATAGCACCCGCCAATCAACTTCCCTTTGACCTTGATGTTGACCTTGACCCCCAAGGAGGTCAAGGTCATTGCCCATTCCCGTCGCTCATTGTTTGTTAAAAAGTTATGAAGAAAATAAGTTTGTATCGGGTTTGCGTATTTCTGTAAAGCACAATATTTTTGTGTGCGTATGGACTTAATAATGGAAAATTATCTGCTCTACAGAACAGTTAACCCGGGTTAAATATATACAGGGTGTCTGATGCAAAAGTAGCCAACTTAAAAATAGTGGTAGATTGGGTTAAACTAAGGAGAAATGTCATGTGCCGCGGTACAAAAGTAACAATAAGTTTTATTTGTTTTTTACAAAGTACAATTATGTGTAAGTTGCAAGTGCGTTTAGCACGGCGCGCTGCGCGCGCCCCACCCCCCTCCCACAGCCCGCCCCACCCCCGCCCAACCCCCTCCATCGCCCTCGCCCTCCCCTCCCTCCCCCTCCCCCA
>NW_011965652.1:0-2531 GCF_000949405.1 Vollenhovia emeryi
CACTAAATTCTTAGTATTTTCTATTTTTTTTATAAATATTATCTTTACGTAATTTTTTTAGTCTTTGTAAATTATTTTGATTTTCCCGTATATTATAAAATTCATCCTGTCGCATTTTCAAATTTCTCTGTATATTCTTTGCATTTTCTATTTTTTGGTAAACCGGATCTTGACGTAATTTATTTATTCTTTCTAAATTATTTTGATTTTCTAGTTCATTATATATTGGGTCATGTCGCAATTTAAAAATTCTTTGTAGATTCTTCACTTTTTCGTTATCTTTGTAAATTTTATCCTGACGTAGTACTCTTATTCTTTTTAAATTTTGAGAATATTCTTGTTTTTTATAATACGGATTTGATCTTTCATTCCTTTTTCTTAATACATTACGTAATTTTTGTTAGGGATTTGTCTCGCTAACTCCCTCTATCTAGACGACACCGGCGCGACTACGCGTCACTTCCGTTCGGTGTCCTCCTTTGGACCCCCCCCCCCCCGGTATTCCACTCTCAGTCTCGTTACGTCACTGTCGTAAGTAGTCGTAAGCTACTATTCGGATTAGCCTGTATCCGCTCCCGAATAAAGACTCTTTATACACACAATTAGTGAGTTGAGTCATTGTCGATCCTGCAAGCTATAAACCTAATAGGTTATGGGCCCAGAGTAAAGTACTCTCGAGGTAACAATATACACGGATACGCTGCGCAAGTAGCTAACACAATTTTGAGGTTGGAAACCGAGACCGCTAAGCATCGAACAATGTGCGCAATGAATTCGATACGTATTGAGCAATTATCCAAGGATAACTTCGACACATGGAAGATCCAGATGGAGGCGCTACTCATTAAAACAGATGCGTGGGGCTTCGTTAACGGAACGAAGGTCAAGCCCGAAGTTGCAGCGGACGGTGCGACGTCAGCGTCGGCAATCGAGGCGTGGACGGATCGCGATAATAAGGCAAAATCCGACATAATTCTTTCTATTAATTCGACGGAGTTGAAGCAGATTAAAGGTTGCACCACGTCACGTGAGGTGTGGCTAAAACTAGAGTCCATATACCAGTCCAAAGGGCCGGCGAGAAAGGCTACCCTGTTGAAGCGACTGATACTACAGAAGATGCAAGACGGCGACGACATTCGCGACCACCTTCGCAGCTTCTTCGACGTCGTGGACAAACTAGAGGAGATGGAGACAGCAATCAATCACGACCTGTTGTCCATAATGCTGCTATACAGCCTCCCGGTGAGCTTCGACAACTTCAGGTGCGCCATCGAGTCTCGTGACGAGCTACCGCCACTAGAGACACTACGCGTAAAAATAATAGAGGAGAGCGACGCAAGGAAGAAGGACGCCCACGACCTACCGACACAAAACGCGTTGGTCATAGACAAACGTAACAGTAAGAAGAGATGGCCAAAGAAGGGCAAGTACGAAAAACGCGACCCCGAAAAACGCGATTCAGAAAGTGACAAAAGATCTACAAAATTCAAATGCTTCAATTGTCACAAAATAGGACATAAATCGTCAGAGTGCCGATATCGCGAAAAGCGCGACAAGTCTAACGAACGAAAGGACAACGAGTCGCTTTACGTCACAGACAGATCGGGGACATGCGGAATTTCAACGAAACAACGGAACGTCTTCGAGAATACGTGGTGCTTGGACAGTGGCTGCACATCGCACCTCTGCAAGGATGTAAACAGCTTCACTGAAATCACACGCAACCAGTCGAGCAAGCTGAATCTAGCAAACGAATCAACTACGGACGTAACAGCCAAAGGGACAGCGCAGCTCACCACGGTGGTGGACGGGCACGAGGAAACTTACGATCTACGTAACACTCTGTACGTGCCAGACCTACGCACCAACCTACTATCGGTAAGCAAAATCGTCGACAAAGGATTCCGGGTGATATTCGACAGGGAAAGAGCCGACATCACAGATTCAAAGGGAAAAATCAGGTTAGTGGCCGAACGCGCGAATGATCTATTCTACGTCAAGGACATAAAGATAAACGAAGCAGGACAAGTTGCAGAAACAAAGGAGACGCATCCCACTGACACGCGCACGACCACCACTGAAGACTCGATTCACGAATGGCATACAAAGCTGGGACATCTCAACGTCCACGACCTGCTTGAAGCGTACAAGAACGACAGAATACGCGGACTTAACCTAAGGGAACCAGAGAAGAAATTCGACTGCGACATCTATCTCCAGGGCAAAATGTCCAGAATAGACCCTTGCGCCGCCGCGCCACGCCGCCGCCGCCGGTAAATTATCATTCGCCGATTGCGCTGTAGCCGATCTTGAAATTTTCGCCGAACGCCGCCGCCGCCGCCGCCGAAAATTAATGCGGCGCGCCGAAAACATAGACATATATATATATGTCTATGGCCGAAAAGCAAAAGACAAACGTAAAATAAAATGGTGCCGGTTGGTGTTGGTCAGTGTTCGTGTCGATCGAGGGTGCGTTCCGATTCCGATATTCACTACCAGTACTTAAAATCTATAGTTTATGTCACGTACAC
>NW_011965652.1:5950-7497 GCF_000949405.1 Vollenhovia emeryi
TAGGTATGTACATAAACAAATATCTCTGTAGAATAACGATCAGTCCGCCGACAAATTTTCTTAGGCTGGGTCTACATTGGATGTCGTAAGTCGTGTCGGAAGAAATTGACCAATCACAGTTCATTATTCTTCGACCGTAAGGAGAATAATGAACTGTGATTGGTCAATTTCTTCCGACACGACTTACTACATCCTATGTATAATAGACCCAGCCTTACCAAGCCATCGACGATTATGCTGTTCCAAAATTTTTTCGAGCACAAGAACGAAATCAGTCGTTTCCGGTAGTTTTTTGGACACTGAATACGATCCCAAATTGTTTGCCAAATTGTTCTATCAGGTCACAATTTTCAGATATTTGCAGTTAGTTTCAAAAATGGACTATTTTAGTGTATTTTGATATCATATAATTACGATATGTGACGTTGTGGAGAAGTTAATTGCAATCAAAATTAAGTATGTTAAGACTTTTAATCCTTAAAAGAAATTTGTTGTGTCAATTATGTTTAAAAAGTATTGATGATAAACATAGAGTCTATTGCGTCAAAGTTGTGATTTTATTAGAATACTAGACTTAATACTAGTATTTTATTTTCAGACAGTTTGTAAAATAAAATGTCGTTTATTAATGAATGTGATGCAGAAGATAGAGTTGATGAGCCAGATGAAATATTAGAAATATTAGATGATACTCATGATATTAGTAAACTGAAAGAAAATAGAAATCTTGTAGTGAGTATTGAGAATTCCAATCGTACTCGAAGTATCGCCAGACAACATTTTGGCATGCTTAAAGATAGTGAAAAGAACGTTATAGTTGACAGATTCCATGTATATTGTAAGATGTGTTTTATGCATCCTGATGGACGAAAAATATATAGATATAAAAAAACAGTTAGCACTGGAAATTTACTTGCTCATTTGACAGAAGAGCATAATATGAAATCAACACATTTATCAAATCAAAGTCCCAACATTAGGAGATTCTTTCAATCTCACGGACAATCTCAACAATCATCCAAATCTGCAAAAACTACTGAGAAAAAGAAACATCTAAGTGACAGCATGACTATCTGGTTTTGTAGAGATCTTATTCCGTTTTTTGAAGTTGAAAAAGATGGATTAAAAGATTTCTTAAAAATACATGGTGTTGTACAAAATGAATTAGATCTACCACATTCAAGTACATTATCTCGTACTTCACTCTCAAGGGTGTATAATGATTGCTTATGTGCTGTTAAAACGAAAATAAATGAAGATAACCCAAGTGCAATTTCATTAACCATGGACATGTGGACTGACAATTATCGTCATATTCCATATATAACTTTCACTTTACATTGGATATCGCCCAAAAAAACACAATTGAGGTCATGTACATTACAAACAAGTTTCTTACCACATCCCCACACAGCAAATAATATTGTTGAAGAATTGAAGAAAGTACTAACACAATTTAACTTAAACGACAAAGTTATAACTCTCGTAACTGATGGAGGATCAAATATGATTAAAGCTGCAAAAGATATGAAAATTGACAGGGTACC